>NC_091297.1:10063659-10081159 GCF_038502225.1 Cherax quadricarinatus | reverse complement strand
TATTGTTTTTTTTTGAAAAAAGTTTTGTAAAAAATTTGAAAATTTATGTTTGTGTGTTATTGTGTTTATACAAAAGTTATATATGTAATTGAATCTCTTGGTCCCCAGGACACATAAGAGGAAAAATAAAATGAAAAACAAAAAACCTTCAAATAAAAAGTTTTTAAAAATTTTTAAAAACTTTTTTAACACATAAACTTCCTCTAAAGTTTTTACAAGGAGGATACCAGCTTATTCCAGAAATGATAAATTATGGAAGGGACATAAAAACACGATTAGGGTAAGTGAATGGTCCTTAGGCAAAAAGAAAAATTAAACCAAACAAACCCCGGCCTAAAAACGATGCAAGGGTTTTTAAAGGAATGTAAAGAATTTTAGAAAACCCCTTTTCAACCAACATATACAAAAACGGCATGGTGCCCGATAATGAAAAAAGGCAAATGTGATATATTTTCAAAACAGGTGAAGGTCCAGTTCAACATAGACCAATAAGCCAACTCCTAGGGGGTAAATTTTTGGAATCAAAATTTAGGCAGTTCGAGCCACCTGAAAAGAAAAATTTAAACAACAATCCCCCATGGTTTTTCAAAGGCTGCCCGCCCACAAATTTATTAATTTTTTCACTAAGGTATTTGAGGAGGTGACAGGGAATAAAGATATTGTGTATATGGGCTTCAGTAAGGCTTTGACAGGGTCCCACATCAGAGACTATTGAGGAAAAAAAGAAGGGAAAGGGGGAAAAATTTTTTTTCCGATAGGGGGATGGTTGAAAAGGCAGGAGAGTTTAAAATGGGGAGAAATTCAGAGGGGGGCCCACGGGGTGTTCCACAGGGGCGTGGGGGGCCCCTGCGTTCAAATCTACAAAAAAAATAGAGGGGGCAAAAATTTACATGGGGCAAGTTTTCCGATGAAAAAATAGGCAAAATTTTCCCTGACGGGGATATTAGCACCCAGAAGATTTGAATAGACGGGCGGGTTTTTGGAGAAGGGCAGATGCAGTTTAATATAGAAAATGAAAAGTTCTAAATTTTTGACGGGAAAAACTATCCCCTATAAACTAAAAATGTAGATTTTAAATATTAGGATTGAAAAGATTTAGAGTTCTTTTGGTAATCTAAAACCAAGACAAAGTGAAGTTTAAATAAAGCTAATAGAATCTTTGGCTTAATCAAAAAGTTAAAGAGTCCTCAGGTTGTTCTTCAACTCTAAAAATCCTTGGTTAGCCTATTTAGATTATGCTGCATTTTGGCACCAACAGAATGGGGATAAAAATTTCTGGAAAAGTACAAAGGGGATAAAAATTTGATCCCATGTATCAAAAACCTTCCTTGAGGAAGACTAAGGGCCCTGAAACTGCACTCTAGAAAGACGAGAATTGGGGGAAATTGATTGGGGGTTAAAGGGAAAAAGGAATAAAAAAAGGGGGGTTTAAATAGTGTTAAAAAAATATCTATGACAGGACTAAAAATGGTTTTTTTGGGAAAAATTAGTTTCGGGAAAAAAAAAAGATGGTTTTAATGGGAGTTGTGATAGGAAAAACCCCTTGGGACTGTATAGAGGCCGAAAAGACAGACACAACAGGCAGAAAGAAAAAAGAAAACAGGCAGAAAGAAAGACAGACACACACAGGGAAAAAAGACAGACACACAAAGGCAGACAGAAAGAAGACACAAAAGGCAGAAGAAAGACAGAACAACAGGCAGACAGAAAGATGGAACACACAGGAAAACAGAAAGACAGATACACACAGGCAGACAAAAGAAAAGCCAAAACAGGCAGACAGAAAGACAGACACACACAGGCAGAAGAAAACAGACAAACAGGCAAACAGAAAGACAGATACACACAGGCAGAATTATGCAGTCACACAACTCCAAGGGGCCCAAAGGAGGAAAGGGAAGATCAACGGTTGCAGAGGAGAGGTATGGGTTTTGTGCGAGGCACAACAAGGCTATCAAGAGCCACCTGAAAAAAAAAGGAGAAACTGACCACAAAAGGGGATCCAGAGCCACAGAGGGTGAGGAATGAAGGAAGGGGGGCAAAACAGTGTTTATCCGGGGTTGGAGAGAGAGGAAAGGACACACACTGGGGGGAAGAAAGGAAGGGAGATTGGAAAACAAAAAAAATGGGGAAGAGGGGGACGAGATTGAAAACAGAGAATGGGGGGTACCAAGGGAGAAACCAAACGCTGATTCTCAGGAGGGAAAAAAGTGAAAGACCCTTTAAGAGAAACACATTAAATACGAAGAGCAGAGGGTGTTCGGGGAAGAACAAAAAAATTGAACACAGCAGCTGGGGGGAGAGGACAAAAAGCAAAGGGGGAGTAAAAAAAGAGAAAGGGGGGAAACCCAAGAGGTCGGTTGAGCAGGACAGAAAGAAGGGGCCACACACAACTATTTCCAGAACCAAAACCATCCACCACCCCAACAACCCCAATCCACCCAGCCTCCACCCAAACCAAGCTATAGAACTCACAGATGCCACCGGCTCCCCCCTCACAGGCCCCAAACCCACAGTTTTGGGAAAGGAAACTGAAGGGAGGGAACAAACGCTGATGGAAAAAAAAAAAGTGGGGGATGGAAAAAAGAGCAAAGAAGATAAACGACATCATAGTTTCCAAAACCGCTTGGGTTGAAAACAGATGCCATCTTTCCAACGGGATACCAAACCTGAGGAAAGACAGGGGGAATTGGGGGTGGAGGAGGTTATCAAAAACGGGTTTTTGATGAGCGGGAGAGAGAAGATACAGGAAAGTGATTACAGTGGGAAATCACCGGGAGGCCCCAAGGGGTTGCAGTTTATAACCCACCACAGAACAGCAGGAGGAAAGGGAAAGAGAAGGGAGCAAGAAAAAGGTTACAATAGCAGAGTGGCCGAAGAGTCATGCATGCGGGGCAAAGCTCCTGATCATGGGTGATTTTAACCAAAGGGAAGAGGGGGAGAATTTGGGGACCCACATAAAAAGATATTTGAGGGCTAAGATGATGGGGTGGTACTGGAAAAAGGCCCAAAACAAGGGACATACAAGAGAGAGGAGAGGATGAACAGGGACTTAGTTTTCACCCGGGCAGATATGGGGACATCAAAATTGAAAGACCCGGGGCCAGTGACAGTTTTTAAGTAAACACATAAGACGTGGGGGGAGCAAATAAGGGCCCGGGAAAGGGAAAAACTACAAGAAAGGGGGACTCACAGGAATGAGGAACCCCTGAACGGGTTAGGAAGAGAACTGGCAGGGAAAAAAAGTTAATGAGATGATGGAATTGTAAATAAAATGAAAGGGAGGTTGGGAGAGGTTTGTCCCCAAGGGACAGGAGAATAAAAACCCGGGATGGCCCGGGTTTACCCAAAAGGTGGGAGAAAACCAAGTAGGAAGGGAAGAAATAAAGGAAAGGACCCAAGAAAAAGGGAGAACAGTCGAGAGGAAATGTTATGCACAGAAAAAAGGGGGGACCCCCAAAGACAAAAAAAAGAAAGAAAGATACCAAAATGTTGTCGCCACCGGGAGGGAAAACACAGCGGACCAGGTAACAGGGGGAAGGGAAAGGGAGAAAACAGAAATGACCGAAGAGTGAAGAACTCAACAAGAGATTAAAAGAAGTGTTAAAGAAGACAGGGACTAGAAACAGGGGGGGCACACCACCAAGTGCTGGAAAAAGTGCACAAAAAAGGGGAAGGGGATTTATGAGTAGATATTCCCAGGGAACCGATAACATCTCCATGGGTATTGGGGAGGGGGAGGGATTTCCCCCTAAAACTATTCAATACATCTATCAACAGGGAGAGCCGAGGTAAGACAGAAATGTAGTCCCATTTTAAAAAAGGAAAGACAGAAGATTAAACCCCAGACCGTGTCACTGAATGATAGAAAATCTGAGAAGATTTCAGGAGAAGAGGGGAACATAAAGGAAGATTCATCAACAGCAGCCACAGTGTTTCGGGAGGGAAAATCCGGTCACAAACCTAGGGAGTTCTATACGGGGCAAGGAAGACAAGGAGAGAGGGGGGGGGTGGATTATTTTCTTGACTGCAAGAAGCTGACAGCCACACAAGAGTTTGGGGCAAAACTGAGGACCAAGGGGGAAATGGGGAAGGCTTTTAAAGGATCGGGGAATACGCAGGAAGACAGCAGCAAGCGGGCACTGGGGGTGTGAGTGGCACTGCCCAGGGGGTCCCGAGGGGTCCCGGACCAAAAGTTTTTTTATTTGTGAACGAATGACGGGGAATAGATTTAGGTGTCCCTTTTTGAATACAAGTTGATGAGAAGAATACACTGATCAAGACCAGGAAAAAAACCACAAAGGACGGGACAGGTGCAAACTGGTCCAGCAATTGGTCCGGAGCAATCCACCAAGTGCAAAGTCATGAAGATTGGGGAAGGGCAAAGAAGGCCAAACGGAGAAGGTCCGGGGGCGGCCAAAAAACCTCCCCAAAGGGAAAGATCTTGGGGAGATAACCCAGGCACATCCCCCAAGCCATCAACAAATAACTGCTGAAATAGGGCCCAGAAAACCTCAGAACAGACCCCAATTTTAAAAAGGGAACGCTCGGGACCTAAAACTGAAGCTGGGGCCCATATTGGCAACCAGTTTGAACCCCACACCACCCAAAGACGTGAAACAGAGAAAGTGGGTTTGAAAACAAGACTAGTCCAGAAAGAGGTATGCCCTACGGGAGATTTAAGGAAAACAACCTGAGACACGGGAGGACAGGAGAAAAGGGGGAAGAAAGAAAAAAAAATACTGAGGGAATTGACAAGGTGGAAAAACAGGTTTTCCAGAGTTTGGGACAAAAAAAGGACACAGTTGGAAAGACACAGATGAATCACAGGGATGTTTGGATTTTTGCCAAGAGTAGTGTAAGTGGGAAAGTTTAAAAATTAGTGGGGGCAGGGTCCATACAAGTTAAGAGAGGAGAAAAGACAGAAAGACAGACACACACAGGCAGACAGAAAGACAGACACACACTGACAGACAGAAAGACAGACACACACAGGCAGACAGAAAGACAGACGCACACAGGCAGACAGAAAGACAGATACACACAGGCAGACAGAAAGACAGACACACACAGGCAGACAGAAAGACAGACACACACAGGCAGACAGAAAGACGGACACACACAGGCAAACAGAAAGACAGATACACACAGGCAGACAGACAGACAGCCACACACAGGCAGACAGAAAGACAGACACACACAGGCAAACAGAAAGACAGATACACACAGGCAGACAGACAGACAGCCACACACAGGCAGACAGAAAGACAGCCACACACAGGCAGACAGAAAGACAGACACACACAGACAGACAGAAAGACAGATACACACAGGCAGACAGAGAGACAGCCACACACAGGCAGACAGAAAGACAGCCACACACAGGCAGACAGACACACACAGGCACACACAGGCAGACAGACACACGCAGGCAGACAGAAAGACAGACACACACAGGCAGACAGAAAGACAGACACACACAGGAAGACAGAAAGACACACACACACAGGCAGAAAGACACACAGCCACACACAGACAGAATGACAGACACACACAGGCAGACAGAAAGACAGACACACACAGGCAGACAGAAAAACAGACACACACAGGCAGACAGAAAGACAGATACACACAGGTAGACAAACAGACCAAGACACACAGGCAGACAGAAAAACAGACACACTCACAGGCAGACAGAAAGAGAGACACACAGGCAGACAGAAAGACAGACACACACAGGCAGACAGACAGGCACACACAGGCAGACAGAAAGACAGACACACACAGGCAGACAGAAAGACAGACACACACGGGCAGACAGAAAGACAGACACACACTGACAGACAGAAGGACAGACACACACAGGCAGACAGAAAGACAGACACACACAGGCAGACAGAAAGACAGACACACACAGGCAGACAGAAAGACGGACACACACAGGCAGACAGAAAGATGGACACACACAGGCAAACAGAAAGACAGATACACACATGCAGACAGACAGACAGCCACACACAGGCAGACAGAAAGACAGACACACACAGGTAGACAGAAAGACAGACACACACAGGCAAACAGAAAGACAGATACACACAGGCAGACAGACAGACAGCCACACACAGGCAGACAGAAAGACAGACACACACAGGCAGACAGAAAGACACACACAGGCAGACAGAAAGACAGACACACAGGCAGACAGAAAGACAGACACACACGGGCAGACAGAAAGACAGACACACACTGACAGACAGAAAGACAGACACACACAGGCAGACAGAAAGACAGACACACACAGGCAGACAGAAAGACAGACACACACAGGCAGACAGAAAGACAGACACACACAGGCAGACAGAAAGACAGACACACACAGGCAGACAGAAAGACAGACACACACAGGCAAACAGAAAGACAGATACACACAGGCAGACAGACAGACAGCCACACACAGGCAGACAGAAAGACAGACACACACAGGCAGACAGAAAGACAGACACACACACAGGCAAACAGAAAGATACACACAGTCAGACAGACAGACAGCCACACACAGGCAGACAGAAAGACAGACACACACAGGAAAACAGAAAGACAGACACACACAGGCAGACAGAAAGACAGATACACACAGGCAGACAGAAAGACACACACAGGCAGACAGAAAGACAGACACACACAAGCAGACAGAAAGACAGACACACACAGGCAGACAGAAAGACAGACACACACAGGCAGACAGAAAGACAGACACACACGGGCAGACAGAAAGACAGACACACACTGACAGACAGAAAGACAGACACACACAGGCAGACAGAAAGACAGACACACACAGGCAGACAGAAAGACAGACATACACAGGCAGACAGAAAGACAGACACACACAGGCAAACAGAAACACAGATACACACAGGCAGACAGACAGACAGCCACACACAGGCAGACAGAAAGACAGACACACACAGGCAGACAGAAAGACAGATACACACAGGCAGACAGACAGACACCCACACACAGGCAGACAGAAAGACAGCCACACACAGGCAGACACACACACACAGGCAGACAGGCACACACAGGCAGACAGACACATGCAGGCAGACAGAAAGACAGACACACACAGGCAAACAGAAAGACACACACACACAGGAAGACAGAAAGACACACACACACAGGCAGACAGACAGACAGCCACACACAGGCAGACAGAAAGACAGACACACACAGGTAGACAGAAAGACAGACACACACAGGCAAACAGAAAGACAGATACACACAGGCAGACAGACAGACAGCCACACACAGGCAGACAGAAAGACAGACACACACTGACAGACAGAATGACAGACACACACAGGCAGACAGAAAGACAGACACACACAGGCAGACAGAAAGACAGACACACACAGGCAGACAGAAAGACAGACACACACAGGCAAACAGAAACACAGATACACACAGGCAGACAGACAGACAGCCACACACAGGCAGACAGAAAGACAGACACACACAGGCAGACAGAAAGACAGATACACACAGGCAGACAGACAGACACCCACACACAGGCAGACAGAAAGACAGCCACACACAGGCAGACACACACACACACACACAGGCAGACAGGCACACACAGGCAGACAGACACACGCAGGCAGACAGAAAGACAGACACACACAGGCAAACAGAAAGACACACACACACAGGAAGACAGAAAGACACACACACACAGGCAGACAGACAGACAGCCACACACAGGCAGACAGAAAGACAGACACACACAGGTAGACAGAAAGACAGACACACACAGGCAAACAGAAAGACAGATACACACAGGCAGACAGACAGACAGCCACACACAGGCAGACAGAAAGACAGACACACACAGGCAAACAGAAAGACAGATACACACAGGCAGACAGACAGACAGCCACACACAGGCAGACAGAAAGACAGACACACACAGGCAGACAGAAAGACACACACAGGCAGACAGAAAGACAGACACACACGGGCAGACAGAAAGACAGACACACACTGACAGACAGAAAGACAGACACACACAGGCAGACAGAAAGACAGACACACACAGGCAGACAGAAAGACAGACACACACAGGCAGACAGAAAGACAGACACACACAGGCAGACAGAAAGACAGACACACACAGGCAGACAGAAAGACAGACACACACAGGCAAACAGAAAGACAGACACACACAGGCAGACAGACAGACAGCCACACACAGGCAGACAGAAAGACAGACACACACAGGCAGACAGAAAGACAGACACACACACAGGCAAACAGAAAGACAGATACACACAGGCAGACAGACAGACAGCCACACACAGGCAGACAGAAAGACAGACACACACAGGAAAACAGAAAGACACACACAGGCAGACAGAAAGACAGATACACACAGGCAGACAGAAAGACACACACAGGCAGACAGAAAGACAGACACACACAAGCAGACAGAAAGACAGACACACACAGGCAGACAGAAAGACAGACACACACAGGCAGACAGAAAGACAGACACACATGGGCAGACAGAAAGACAGACACACACTGACAGACAGAAAGACAGACACACACAGGCAGACAGAAAGACAGACACACACAGGCAGACAGAAAGACAGACACACACAGACAGACAGAAAGACAGACACACACAGGCAAACAGAAAGACACACACACACAGGCAAACAGAAACACAGATACACACAGGCAGACAGACAGACAGCCACACACAGGCAGACAGAAAGACAGACACACACAGGCAGACAGAAAGACAGATACACACAGGCAGACAGACAGACACCCACACACAGGCAGACAGAAAGACAGCCACACACAGGCAGACACACACACACAGGCAGACAGGCACACACAGGCAGACAGACACACGCAGGCAGACAGAAAGACAGACACACACAGGCAGACAGAAAGACACACACACACAGGAAGACAGAAAGACACACACACACAGGCAGACAGAAAGACAGATACACACAGGCAGACAGAAAGCAGACACACACAGGCAGACAGACAGGCACACACAGGCAGACAGAAAGACAGACACACACAGGCAGACAGAACGACAGACACACACGGGCAGGCAGAAAGACAGACACACACTGACAGACAGAAGGACAGACACACACAGACAGAAAGACAGACACACACAGGCAGACAGAAAGACATACACAGGCAGACAGAAAAGGAGACACACACAGGCAGACAGAAAGACAGACACTCACAGGCAGACAGAAAGGCAGACACACACTGGCAGACAGAAAGACAGACACATACAGGCAGACAGAAAGACAGGCATGCACGGGCAGACAGAAAGACAGGCATGCACAGGCAGACAGAAAGAAAGACACACACAGGCAGACAGAAAGACAGACACACAGGCAGACAGAAAGAAAGACACACAGACAGAAAGAAAGACAGAGACACACAGGCAGACAGGAAGACAGACATGCACAGGCAGACAGAAAGGCAGACACACACTGGCAGACAGAAAGACAGACACACACTGACAGACAGAAGGACAGACACACACAGGCAGACAGAAAGACAGACACTCACAGTCAGACAGAAAGGCAGACACACACTGGCAGACAGAAAGACAGACACATACAGGCAGATAGAAAGACAAGAGACACACAGGCAGACTGAAAGACAGAGACACACAGGCAAACAGAAAGATAAAGACACACAGGCAGACAGAAAGACAGACACATGCAGGCAGACAGAAAGACAGGCATGCACGGGCAGACAGAAAGACAGGCATGTACAGGCAGACAGAAAGACAGACACACACAGGCAGACAGAAAGACAGACACACAGGCAGACAGAAAGAAAGACACACAGACAGAAAGAAAGACAGACACACACAGGCAGACAGGAAGACAGACATGCACAGGCAGACAGAAAGAAAGACACACAGACAGACGGAAAGACTGGGACACAGGCAGACAGAAATAGAGATAGACACAGCTAGACAGACAGACAGACAGACATGTTTATGTGTAATGGTGAAAACAAATAAAGCCAGGGTTCCATGCAGCAGTGCACGATCATCTTGTCACTCCACTGCTTACACTGTCAACAGTTTAGTGACACTTGTCTTAACACGATGCTTCAAGTAGTTTCATATATACTTCAGCATGTCTAAAACATTCCTGGGACCTACAAATACTTTGCGTATATTCCTTGACAATAGTAAATGACCAAAGCAGGTGTAAATGTTGAACTGTCAGTGTGTTTGTGACAATTTGAGGACAATTTCACTAACTAATATTAGTGTCAGAACAAAGATTGGCTATGAAATCACAAGAACTACTATAAATTGTAATTATCAGAACCTAAAAATTATATAAATATAAAAACGAGAAAAAAGGTATATCGGCAACACTTCTGCAAGCGGCAGACTCCATAATGCCATCAGGTGAGCATCCAGCCCCAACTTCACAGTCTTATATCTCAGTAAGTACTGGTCCTAAATTTTTTTTTTTGGTCTTATTACACACAGAAAATTGCCCTCTTTAATTTTAAAATAAAAAAACATTTTTTTTTTTTCAAAATATTCAGAGCACTGGGTGAGTGAATGTAGATCTATGTTTGGACAGTTAACGGGTTAATAGACTAATTGGTTGGAGCAGACAGCCAGTAATGACAAATGTGATGGATAGAGAAAAGACTGTAATAACAATAAAAATTACTGAAACCAAAGAATTTCGTCCATCATTTCTAAATCTACTAACCCAGCAGATTTTGCTCTGTATTTCCAAAGTCTGTTAAACAGAGGGTTTACTGTAATAGGGACTAAGACTACTAGACTTGGTTGGATTAAACTGTGATTACATCTGTAATGATGGTAAATAAATCAAGATAGCAGCAAACTGGTGACAATAGTAGCATTCTCTTACAATAGCTGAAGAATTGTAATAATGGCAGTAAATTAATAGTGATGTTAGCAATTTTTTACATGTTAAAATCACTGAGCTCATACAACTCTACTATATTTTTGTATCTAACCTTAATTACTCTAAAACCTTCATTCACATTTCCTACATAATTAGTCTGTCCTCATTCTATGAGCTTCAAAACTTGACCAGACCTTCAAAAATTATATTTAATAACTCTGCACTAAACTCAGGGGCCTGCATTCCATTAACTAACCTTGACTAGGTCTTCAGTCTTGCGGATGACAGTGTGGTCCAGGGCTTGATATGTACGCACTTGCAAATAAAAATGATCCGGAGATACATGAGATGATTTCTGGCATGATAAACCTGTAACATAACAACATTTAAATGTAGCAAAAGATAAGTTATGGCGCTAAGGAAAACCTGGGGTTTCAGCCCCCAAAATTCCCCAAACCCTCCCAAATAAAAATAGTAATAATAACTTCTTCAAAACAAGTCTCTGAGCTTTTCCCTTCCAACCAGAGAGCCAGCCCCAGCACAGATATTTTGGTGCTGTCTCCGAGTAAGATCATGGAATGAGCTTTCCAGTTATTTTTCCGTATATAAAAATGCTATTTTACAGTTATTTAACCCTTAAACAGTCCAAACGTATATATACGTTCTTACGCGTAGCGCCCCAAACGCATATATATGTTTTATTTTTCCTGCCATCAAATATGGCACGATTGGCCTGAGATGCCTTGTCAGCATAGAATGGGTCCTAACACTCAGTGTGTGCAGTATTAAAAAAATCTGGGACCACTTAGTACCTTGTGGGAGCGCCAGTTAAATTGAGCGCCAGCTACAGCAACAGTGCAGCAAACACCAAAGATTCACTGATGTAATGTCATATTAACACTCGTCTTTTAAGAGGAAAGTGATGTTAACCCTAAGTTTAGGGTCTGTCTATCTCTGTCTTCCTCTGTCTATCTGTCTATCACTGTCTGTCTATCTCTGTCTCTGTCTACCTCTGTCTATCTGTCTCTATCTCTTTCACTCTGTCTCTATCTTTCTGTCTATCTCTGTCTCACAGGTACACATAAATACAAGTATACAGTGTAAATTACCTAGGATAACCCAAAAAATCCAGACAAAGTGCTATATTCTGCTTGAAGATGTGAGTAACGGTGATGACGCAGTCTTGTGGCTCTCTCTGAGACAGAGAGCTAGACAGACAGACAGATAGACAGGGAGCTTGACAGACAGACAAATAGACAGACAGACATGTTTGTGTACTGGCGAAAACAAAGTGAGGGCGATGCTCATCAAATATCACCTCTAATCTTTTCTTACCAGCCGCACCCTCTATCAAATGAGACCAAGAAAACAAGAATACAACCATAAATACTATACGAAAATAGACCACAAAGTCGGCATTTTAATTAAAAAACAGTCGGAGTTTTTTTCTCATTATGCACTGCGTGCTGCAGGATTTTTTTATATGGTGTACACTGACTACACAGACCCATTCTCTTACATGTGGGCCTACCAGCTTTCTCCTGCTTGATTTGAAGCAGCTAGAATTTATGAGTATATATACGTCAAACACGGTGACTCGTAAGACGTATATATACGACTGAAATAGTCAAAGGGTTAATGACATGCCCATGCACTCTGCCCCAGGCCCAGACTCGTAGAACTCTGTGTTCATCAAGAATTGCAAGAAGCCCCTATCACGTGCCTTCTGCATTTTATGGAGAGGGAGCATGGACACAGGGGTCATCCCACACACACTAAAAACAACAGACATAGCCCCACTCCACAAAGGTGGCAGTAAAGCAATTGCAAATAACTACAGACCAATAGCACTAACATCCCATATCATAAAAATCTTTGAGAGGGTTCTAAGAAGCAAGATAGCCAACCACCTAGATTCCCATCAATTACACAACCCAGGGCAACATGGGTTTAGAGCAGGCTGCTCCTGTCTGTCCCAGCTACTGGGCCATTATGACAAGGTCCTGGATGCTGAAGAAGATAAACAAAATACAGATGTAGTATACACAGACTTTGCAAAAGCTTTCGACAAGTGTGACCATGGTGTAATAGCACACAAAATGTGGGATAAAGGAATAACGGGAAAAAATTGATAGATAGATCTACAACTTCCTGACAAATTTAACACAAAGAGTAATAGTAAACAGAGTAAAGCCCCAGGCAGCCACGGTAAAATGCTCTGCTCCACAAGGCACAGTACTCGCTCCCATTCTATTCCTCATCCTCATTTCTGACATAGACAGAGATGTAAGCCATAGCTCCGTGTCTTTCTTTGAGGATGACACCTGGATCACCATGGCAGTGACCTCCATCGAAGACACCACAAGACTCCAAGCTGACATTAACCAAATCTTCGAATGGGCCACTCAAAACAATATGAAGTTCAACGAGGAGAAATTTTGACTACTCAGATATGGAAAACTTGAAGAAATTAAAAATGTATCAGGGTATACTTGGGAGTGATAATGTCAGAGGATCTCACCTTCAAAGACCACAATAATGTATCTACCTCATCCGCTAGGAAAATAATAGGATGGATAATGAGAACTTTCAAAACTAGGGACACCAAGCCCATGATGACTCTCTTCAAATTGCTTGTGCTCTCTAGGCTGGAATACTGCTGTACACTAATGGGCCCCTTCAAGGCTGGTGACACTGCAGACCTGGAGAGTGTACAAAGAACTTTCATGGCACATACATGCAATAAGGCACCTAAACTACTGGGAACGGTTGAAGGTCCTCGAACGCGGGTAAGAGAGATACATGATAATATACACTTGGAAGGTCCTGGAGGTATTGGTACCAAACCTGCACACAAAAATTACTCCATACGAAAGCAAAAGACTCAGCAGGAGATGCAACATTCCCACGATGAAAAGCAGGGGTGCCACGAGTACACTGAGAGACAACACAATAAGTGTCCAGGGCCCAAGACTGTTCAATTACCTCCCAGCATACATAAGGGGGATTACCAATAGACCCCTGGCTGTCTTCAAGAAGGCACTGGACAGGCACCTAAAGTCAGTACCTGACCAACTGGGCTGTGGTTCGTACGTCAGCTTGCGTGCGGCCAGCAGTAACAGCCTGGTTGATCAGACCCTTATCCACCATGAGGCCTGGTCTCAGACCAGGCCATGGGGGCATTGACCCCTGAAACCCTCTCCAGGTAAACTCCAGGAAGAGAAGAAAAGATCAAGTCATGAGTGTTGACATTTGGAGCATTTGACAATGTAAGGAGAAAGGAAAGCATCTACAGAGACAAAGCCAGGACTAGGATTCATACTAGAAAAGCTGTGTATAAGGGATGCTTCAACAAGACGATGGCTGTGAAGGCTAGAAGTAAGATAGACAGTTTTGGCAGAGGACCAGCATTACCACTACCACTACTACTCTTTCTTCCTCTCTTTCTTCCATCCCTGTCCTCACTTACATATATACTGGCTCACTCACTGTCTTCTGTTAGTGTGACTTGTGAATGGTCAAAGTCAGACCAAAATATCATAAGCGTTTCTCTCTCCTATGTGCGGATTATTTGTTTAGAGTTATAAAATAGGGGTTAGTGGTTTGGGTGTACACTGGAGGGGTTAGAGTGGCTGGGGTCAGTGGGTTCGGTATGGAGTGGGGGACGAGGGATGGGGATTGGGAGACTGCTGTTATGGGAGATGAAGACCGAACACTGTAAGTGGGGGCAGGAGCTAGAGGCTCAACACCTTTACGAACCTTACCCCCCCCTCCCCACACTTGCAATCACCTCTCCTAAACATTTGCCTGCACCTGCATATCCACACCCACCTGCCTCTACCCATCTCCACACTAATGCCCATCTGACCATACACTTCAGTGCTACACGGGATGTACAATGGGCAAAGGGAACATAGCACAGCAACAATAGCATGCACCCATGGGCCACTCTCGCCCTTCGCTCAGAACTTCACTCACCCTTCTTCACCCAGTACCTTGTCCTTCCCCACTATCCTACATGCTCCCACCCACTAGTCCGTAAGATAATGGACTCGCCCTGTGGCTCACTGTGAAACAAAATGGAAAGAACACAGCACATGCCACATTTTTCCTTACATGCACTCCACTGTGTAACTCAATTTTCTGCAGTATGTTTACCAAAAATATGCCACAATTTTGCAACCATGTTATAATATAAATGTATTAAGAGATTATGTGTTATCCAATGGTCTACTGTATATAATAACTTAATAACATAAGAAGGAACACTGCAGCAGACCTATTAGCCCATACCTAGTCAGGTCCAGGTCACATCCACTTAAGAAGCACAGCACCAGACCTACTAGCACAAAGTATACATCTTTAAAACAAAAAAAAATTCAAATGATTTCTAGTGTTTTCTGTTTATGTGTTCATATATAGTATTGCAGAGATTTTTTCATTTGTAAATATCTGTCAATCAATATGCATTCATGTTATAATATACCGAATAACCTTTCTTATACTTGGTGCACTGAAAAAATATAATGCTGTACAGTGGAACCTCAAAAATCGAACATATCACATATTGAACGTTTCGAAAATAGGACCATTTTTTCGAACAAACTGTGTCCCTATTATCGAACGCGCCCCTATTTTCGGACCACCAGGTACGGGACCTGTCTGCCGCCCGCTCTGTCTGCATCCCCGCGCAGGCGCCGTGAGCGGTCTAGCTTTGTTTATGCTTGAGTGAACACTAACCTGCGCTCTCATTCATGCATTTTACGATTATTTCGTTGTGTTTAGTGCTTGTGGGACTGTGAAATAAGCTGCCATGGGCCTAAAGAAACTTGCTAGTGGTACCCATGTGGTAAAGAAAGTGAGAAACACCATAGATGTGAAGAAGGAAATAATACAGAAGTATGAGAGTGGTGTGAGACTTGTTGAACTTGCTAGGATGTATGGGAAAAACAAATCGACCATCGGTTCTATCCTGTCAAAGAAAGAACAAATCAAGGAAGCTGATGTTGCAAAAGGTGTTAATATAGGGAGTGGATGAGGTGCCTTCTTCAAAGATTAAGGAGATTTGTGCCAAGTGGAATGATGTCCAAATGTTTGTGCAGAAGTACTACCCTGAGCAAGCTGAACAAGCCATCTTTGCAACAAGTTCAGTGACAGAACCATGTCCCATTTTAGGGAAATGTTAAAGAGGCACCAGAAACAGAGGACTGTGGACAGTTATTTTGTGAGAAAGGGGTCTAGTGACTCTCAAGCTGGTCCTAGTGGCATTAAAAGACAGAGAAGGGAAGTAACCCCAGAGAGGGCTTTACCTGAAGTCCTCATGGAGGGGGATTCTCCTTCCAAACACTAACCCCAACTCCCTCTCTCCTCCTCCCTATCTTCCAGATGCCATCACCAATCTTCAATAAAGGTAAGTAAAAATGTTATTTTATATGTATTACTATACATAATTAATAACAACAGTATTTGTTGTATGTAAAACTGTAATTAATCTTTATAAAATGTATTTTTTGTGTGAATATTTTTGGGTTTCTGGAACGGATTAATTGTATTTCCAGTATTTCTTATGGGAAATATTGCTTCTAATTTCAGACTTTTCGAATTTAGAACTAACTCCTGGAACGGATTAAGTTCGATTTTTGAGGTTCCACTGTATCATAATTTTCTTCTTTGCATCACCCTGCCTTGGTAGGAGAGCACCACTGAGGTAGAAAAAAAGTGAGGGTTCTGATGTTCTAGGAGAGACCAGTTTAGGGCCACAATAAAGGTTGTCAACTACTGGCCATACTTAAGAACATAAGAACATAAGAAAGAAGGAACACTGCAACAGGTCTACTGGCCTATGCGAGGCAGGTCAAATTCTCACACCGGCTTAAGCCAATGCCTCGACCTAGTGAGGTCAGACACGTCACTTAAGGGAGGAGCACTGCATCCGACCTAGAAGCACAAGCTAGTCAGGTCCAACTCACACCCACCCACACCCACTCATGTATTTATCCAACCTATTTTTAAAACTACATAACATTTTAGCTTCTATGACAGTACTCAAGAGTTTGTTCCACTCATCCACAACTCTATTACCAAACCAGTGCTTTCCTATATCCTTCCTGAATCTGAATTTTTCCAATTTAAAGCCACAGATATGAGTCCTGTCTATGTTAGATATTTTTAGCATGCTATTTACAGCCACTTTTTTAATTCCTGTTTTCCATTTATACACCTTGATCATATCCCACCTAATTCTACGCCTTTCTAGAGAGTGCAGATTCAGGGCCCTCAGTCTATCCTCATAGGGAAGATTTCTGATGCATGGGATCAACTTTATCATCCTCCTCTGTATGTTTTCCAGAGCATTTATATCCATTCTGTAATACCGTGACCAAAACTGTGCAGCATAATCTAAATGAGGCTTAACCAAGATAGATATATAAACTTAAAGATAAGATATATAAACTTACCTGTTATTGCTCTGATTGCACTGTTAAGAAGATGTGATGCTGAATGATTCTGCATACATCCCATTCTTCTTGTTTCACAAATGGTGGTTGTCACCA
>NC_091297.1:9966159-10056159 GCF_038502225.1 Cherax quadricarinatus | reverse complement strand
CTCACATTTACTTCTCTTACAACCCCATCTATAAATATATTAAACAACCACGGTGACATCACACATCCTTGTCTAAGGCCTACTTTTACTGGGAAATAATTTCCCTCTTTCCTACATACTCTAACTTGAGCCTCACTATCCTCGTAAAAACTCTTCACTGCTTTTAGTAACCTACCTCCTACACCATACACTTGCAACATCTGCCACATTGCCCCCCTATCCACCCTGTCATACGCCTTTTCCAAATCCATAAATGCCACAAAGACCTCTTTAGCCTTATCTAAATACTGTTCACTTATATGTTTCACTGTACGCACCTGGTGAACACCCCCCCTACCTTTCCTAAAGCCTCCTTGTTCATCTGCTATCCTATTCTCCGTCTTACTCTTAATTCTTTCAATAATAACTCTACCATACACTTTACCAGGTATACTCAGCAGGCTTATCCCCCTATAATTTTTGCACTCTCTTTTATCCCCTTTGCCTTTATACAAAGGAACTATGCATGCTCTCTGCCAATCCCTAGGTACCTTACCCTCTTCCATACATTTATTAAATAATTGCATCAACCACTCCAAAACTATATCCCCACCTGCTTTTAACATTTCTATCTTTATCCCATTAATCCCGGCTGCCTTACCCCCTTTCATTTTACCTACTGCCTCACGAACTTCCCCCACACTCACAACTGGCTCTTCCTCACTCCTACAAGATGTTATTCCTCCTTGTCCTATACACGAAATCACAGCTTCCCTATCTTCATCAACATTTAACAATTCCTCAAAATATTCCCTCCATCTTCCCAATACCTCTAACTCTCCATTTAACCCTTTCAGGGTCCAAGGCCCAAATCTGGAGTCACGCACCAGTGTCCAAGAATTTTCAAAAAAAAAATTTGTTATTTTTTCTTATGAAATCGTAGAGAATCTTTTTGTGAAGGTAATAAAACAAAAAGTACGAAATTTGGTGGAAAATTGACGAAATTATGCTCTAGCAAATTATGATGTGTCAGCGATATTTACGAATCGGCGATTTTGCCGACTTTGACTCCCATTTTAGGCCAATTACATTATTCCAATCAACCAAATTCTTAGCTATTTCACTAGTATTACTTCTATTCTATCGATTGAGCACAAGAAATCGCCAAGTCAACTGTTTCAACTACAAAATAAAGTGATCGGAAATTGTTAATTTGGCCAATTTAACACAAAGTTCAAAATATTCCAATTTCAAAATAGGGTCCAGAATGAACAATGTAGGCATTCCTGGCACTAAACTAACATTTCCTCTGTTCATTAGTTATGTTTTGAGGCTTTACAAATAAATTCCATTTTGATTTTTTATTCACATAATGAATTTTTATTCACACCAAAAAATAGAAGATTTACTGTTATGCAATACTGTAATAATTGTATAAATATCATCACCATATTTGTGAATGTATATTAGACCCACCAGCTGACGTGTATTAGACGTGTGAGGTCGTTTGTTTACTCTTGAATATCGGCAAAAATTTAACATTTCTGCTACTTTGAGCTCAGTTTCAAGCCATTTCCAGTGCTAAAACCAATCAAAGTCATCTCTATTTCTGTAATATGTCTTCCATTCTATCAAATGAGACCAAGAAATCGCAAATACAACTATAAAAAACATACGAAAAAACACTGCAAAGTTGCTGTTTTAATCGAAAAATCATGATTTAATTTTTTTTCTCTCATTATACACAGTGTGCTGCAGGATCTGTTTTATGTGGTGCACACATACCACATAGATGTATTCTCTCATATCTAGGCCCAAATGTAGCACTCACAGTTTATCAGAGTGAGCTGAGCTCATGGCGTAGATCTACGGTTTGGACCCTGAACATAAAGCCGTAGATCTACGGGACGGACCCTGAAAGGGTTAATAACTCTCCTCTCCTATTTTTAACTGGCAAATCCATTTTTTCTCTAGGCTTTCTTAACTTGTTAATCTCACTCCAAAACTTTTTCTTATTTTCAACAAAATTTGTTGATAAAATCTCACCCACTCTCTCATTTGCTCTCTTTTTACATTGCTTCACCACTCATAGCATCGAACATAGCATCGAAAGTCAAGTCTGACCTGAAACTACTCTACAGCCACGTCAGGAGGAAGGCAACAGTCAAGGACCAGGTAATCAGGCTGAGGAAAGAAGGTGGGGAGCTCACAAGAAACAACTAGGATGTATGTGAGGAGCTCAACATGAGATTTCAGGAAGTATTCATTGGAGGCTGAAGAGACAACAGGAAGACAAAACAGTGGGGTACATCAACAAGGGATATACCAACAAGTGTTGGATGAATTACACACAAGTAAGGAGGAGGTGGAGAAGCTCCTAAGTGACCTCAATACCTCAAAGGCGGTGGGACTGGACAACATCTCTCCATTGGTCCTTAGAGAGGGAGCAGGGACACTACATGTGCCACTAACCAAAATCTTCAACACTTCCCTTGAAACTGGGCAACTACCTGAAGTATGGAAGAAGGCAAATGTAGTCCCCCATCTTTAAGAAGGGAGACAGAAATGAAGCACTAAATTATAGACCAGTGTCACTGACATGTATAGTATGCAAAGTCTTGGAAAAGATTATCAGGAGGAGAGTGGTGGAGCACCTGGAGTGGAACAAGATTATAAATGACAGTCAGCACAGATTCATGGAAGGCAAATCCTGTGTCACAAGCCTACTAGAGTTTTATGACAAGGTAACTGAAGTAAGAAATGAGAGGGAGGGATGGGTTGATTGCATTTTCTTGGACTGCAAGAAGGCCTTCGAGACAGTTCCTCACAAGAGATTAGTACAGAAGCTAGAGGAACAGGCATGTATAACAGGAAGGGCACTGCAATGGATCAGAGAATACCTAACAGGGAGGGAACAGCGAGTCATGGTCCATGATGAGGTATCACAGTGGGCGCCGGTGACGAGCGGGGTCCCACAGGGGTCAGTCCTGGAAGGAAGTGCTATTCTTGGTATATGTGAATGACATGATGGAAGGGATAGACTCATAAGTGTCCCTGTTTGCAGATGACGTGAAGTTAATGAGGAGAATTAAATCAGACGCGGACCAGACAGGTCTACAAACAGACCTGGACAGGCGGGATGCATGGTCCAGAAACTGGCTCCTAGAATTTAATCCCACCAAATGCAAAGTCATGAAGATTGGAGGAGGGCAAAGAAGACCGCAGACAAAGTATAGGCTAGGAGGCCAAAGGCTGCAAACCTCATTCAAGGAGAAAGACCTAGGAGTGAGTATAATACCAAGTACATCACCAGAAGCACACATTAACCAGATAACTGCTGCGGCATATGGGCGCTTGGCAAACCTGAGAATAGCGTTCCAGTACCTCAGTAAGGAATCATTCTACACTTTATACACTGTGTACGTTAGGCCCATACTGGAGAATGCAGCACCAGTTTGGAACCCACACCTGTCAAACATGTCAAGAAATTAGAGAAAGTGCAAAGGTTTGCAACAAGGTTAGTTCCAGAGCTAAGGGTAATGTCCTATGAAGAAAGGTTGAGGGAAATCGGCCTGATGACACTGGAGGACAGGAGGGATAGGGGAGACATGATAAAGACATACAAAATACTGTGTGGAATAGACAAGGTGGGCAGAGACAAGATGTTCCAGAAAGAGGACACAGAAACAAGGGGTCACTCTTGGAAGTTTAAGACTCAGATGAGCCACAGGGATGTTAGGAAGCATTTCTTCAGTCATAGAGTCATCAGGAAGTGGAACAGTCTGTCGAGCGATGTAGTGGAGGCAGGAACCATACATAGCTTTAAGATGAGGTATGATAAAGCTCATGGAACAGAGAGAGAGGACCTAGTAGCGTTCAGTGAAGAGTAAGTAAGTAAGTTTATTCAGGTATACACAAATACAGTTACACAGAATTATCATACATAGCAGCACATGTGTAGAGAACCTAGGATAACCAAAAAAACTCAGACAGAGTGACTTATTTCCATTGGGGTCCTTTTACCTTATTATTATAATATAAATATTATAATATAAAGCTGAGTCTCGACCCCTGCAACTACAATTAGGTGAGTACAATTAGGTGAGTACCAGACATCTCTCCATGGGTCCTTAGAGAGGGAGCAGAGATGCTATGTGTGCCACTAACAAGAATCTTCATCACATCCACTGAAACTGCACAACTACCTGAGATGTGGAAGATGGCAAATGTAGCCCCAGTTTTTAAGAAAGGTGATGGACATGAGGCATTTAACTACAGACCAGTGTCACTGTCGTGTACAGTATGCAAAGTCATGGAGAAGATTATCAGGAGGACAATGGTGGAGCACCCAGAAACGAACAAGCTTATACATGACAACCAGCAAGGTTTCAGGGAAGGGAAATCCTGTGTTACAAGCCTACTGGAGTTTTATGAAAAGTTAATGGAGGATGAGAGAGACTTGTGGGTACATTGCATTTTCTTGGACTGCAAGAAGGCTTTCAACACTGTTCCACACAAGAGATTAGTGCAAAAGCTAAAGGGTCAGGCACACACAACAGGAAAGGCACTGCAATGGATCTGAGAATACCTGACAGGGAGGCAACAACAAGTCATAGTATGTGATGAGGTGTCTGAGTGGGGGCCTGTGACAAGTGGGTTTCCACAGGGGTCAGTTTTAGGACCAGTGCTGTTTCTGGCATATGTAAATGACATGCCAGAAGGGATAGACTGAAAAGTGTCCCTGTTTGTAGATGATGTGAAGTTAATGAGAAGAATTAAATCGGATGAGGATCAGACAGGACTACAAAGAGACCTGGACAGGCTGCAAGCCTGGTCCATCAACTAGCTCCTGGAATTTAACCCTATCAAATGCAAAGTCTTGAAGACTGGGAAAGGGCAAGAAGGCCACAGAGTACAGGCTAGGAGGCCGAAGACTGCAAATCTCACTCAAGAAAAAAGATCTTGGGTGAGTATAATACCAAACATATCTCCTGAGGCGTACATCAACCAGGTAACTGCTGCAGCATATAGGCGCCTGGCAAAGCTAAGAATAGTATTCCAACACCTCAGTAAGGAATTGTTCAAGCCTCTGTGCACTGTGTACATCAGGCCCATATTGGAGTATGCAGAACCAGTTTGGAACCCACACCTGGTCAAGAACGTCCAAAAATTAGAGAAAGTGCAAAGGTTTACAACAAGACTAGTCCCAGAGCTAAGGGGAATGTCCTACAAAGAAAGGTTAGGGGAAATCGACCTGATGACACTGGAGGACAGGAGGGATAGGGGAGGACACGTTAACAACATGAAATACTGAGAGGAATTGTCAAGGTGGATAAAGACAGGATGTTCCAGAGATGGGACACAGCAACAAGGGGTTACAATTGAAAGTTGAAGACTCAAATGAGTCAAAAGGATGTTAGGAAGTATTTCTTCAGATACAGAGTTATCAGGAAGTGGAATAATCTGGAAAGTGACGTAGTTGAGGCAGGATCCATACACAGTTATAAGATGAGGAATAATAAAGCAGGGAGAGAGAGGACCCAGTAGTGACCAATGAAGAGGCAGAGCCAGGAGCTATGACTTGACCCCTGCAACCACAGTTAGGTGAACATGTGCATACACACACATACACAGGTCCAGGAGCCATGAGTCAGGGCAGGAGTTATGACTCGACCCCTGCAACCACAATTAGGTGAGTGTACAGCTGTTGGAGTGTGAGCACAGTAATATTTTGTGAAGGGATTTGGGGAAACCGGTTAGCTGGACTTGAGTCCTAGAAATGGGAAGTACAATGCCTGCACTTTAACCCTTTGACTGTTTCGGTCGTATATATACGTCTTATGAGCCACCATTTTTGACACATATACTCAAGTCTAGCAGCTTCAAATCAAGCAGGAGAAAGCTGGTAGGCCCACATGTGAGAGAATGAGTCTGTGTGGTCACTGTGCACCATATAAAAAAAATCCTGCAGCACGCAATGCATAATGAGAAAAAAACTCCGACAGTTTTATTTTTTAATTAAAATGCTGATTTTGTGGTCTATTTTCGTATAGTATTTATGGTTGTATTCTCGTTTTCTTGGTCTTATTTGACAGAATGGAAAACATATTATAGAAATAGAGTGATTTTGATTGGTTTTACTATGAAAAGAACCTTGAAATGTTTGATTTTTGCCGATGTTCAAAAGTAAACAAATGATGTCATTTTCCAATAAATGTCCAAGTAGCCATTCTAATATGCAGTCATGAATGGGTTGACATTAGTTATACAATTATTACAATATTGCAGTAGTCTGCATAACAGTAACTCTTCTATTTTTTGTTTGAATAAAAATTCAAAATAGGAAGCAAGAGTAATATCAGAGGGGCCTGGAGACATGACTGATGAACAAAGAAAATGTTATTTTAGAGCCAGGAATGTCTGCATTGTTCATTCTGGACCCTATTTTGAAATTGTCATATTTTTTAATTTTCGTGAAATTGGCCAAATTGCAAATTTCTGACCACGTTACTGGGTAGTTGAAATCGGTAAATGGGCAGTTTCTTGTACTCAATCCATAGAAAAAATGGAGTTCTATGAGTTTGGTCAACTGGAACAGTGGAATTAGCTGAAAATAAGGCTCAAAGTGGGCGAAATTGCTGATTCGTACATATCGCCGAGGTCGCTAACTTCACAAGAGCTTAATTCCATCAGTTTTCCATCAAATTTCGTTCTTTTGGTGTCATTACAATTGGGAAAAGATTCTCTATCATTTCATAAGAATTTTTTTTTTTTCAAAAATTTTGTGACACCAGAGACACCTCAGGATTTGGGGTTGCGACAGTCAAGGGGTTAAAGGAGGGGTCTGGGATATTAGCAGTTTGGAGGGACTTCTAAACTCTCTCTCATATCCGTGCGCCTCTGCAAAGACAGTGATTATATATGAGTGATGGTGAAATGTTAAATGATGATGAAATTTTCTTTTTGAGGATTTTCTCTCTTTCTGGGACACCCTGCCTCGGTGGGAGACGACCGACGTGTTAAAAAAAAATATATATATATACAGTCGACCCTCAACTAACGGCGGCATTAAGTAACGGCAATTTCATCTAACGGCGCTTTTTGCCGTAGAAAAAAATGCCTTAATCAATGGCGAAAAACTTAACCAACGACGTTTGTCCGGAACATGTTGATGTGCCCAGAGCGCAGCCTGAGTGGGCCCAGCCACTCCAAGAGTCGGTGTGCCACTGTTTACAAGCTGTTGCAGTCGGTTTCCATGTGTGCCTCCCATATATTTTGGATTATTCCACTATTTCTAGTGCTTGTAACTGCTAAATAAGCCACCCTGAGTCTCAAGAAAGCTTCTAGTGCCAAGTCTGTGTTAAAAAGGGTGAGAATTACGATGGAAATATAGATGTACAATGACACTCTTGTGTCCCATTTTAGAGAAATCCTAAGGGCACGTGGGAAACAAACCTCTCTGGACAGCTATTTTGTGCGACAGGGGTCCAGTGACTCTCAAGCTGGTCCTAGTGGCATTAAAAAACCAAGGAGGGAGGTAACCCCACCAAAGGACTTGGTACCTGAAGTCCTTCTGGAGGGGACTCTCCTTCCAAGCAACAGACAATCCTGAATTTCCCCTGCTGCTGGCACATCACTCATCAACAGCTCCACAATAAAGGTAAGTGGCATTTAATTATTGTTTATTTTGCATGTCCCATTCCTTTCCATATGAGGAAATGTATATTTCATGTAAAATTTTTTTTTTTTCAGACTTTGGGGTGTCAGGAACGGATTAATTCTACTTCCATTATTTCTTATGGGGAAAATTAACTCGACCAACGGCAATTTTGACCAACAGTAAGCCCTCTGGAATGGATTAATGCCGTTCCAAAGAGTCCACTGTATACAGTGGACCCTCAGTTAACGCCTTTAGTCCATTCCAGAGAGCTTGTCTTTAACCGATTCTGTCGGTTAAAGAATTAATTTTCCCCATAAGAAATAATGGAAATCCAATTAATTCATTCCAGACACCCAAAAGTATTCAACATAATAATTTTTTTACATGAAATATACACTTCCCTACACAGAAAACAATGAGACATGCAGAATAAATGCATTAATAATTAATATAATGACACTTACCTTTATTGAAGATGTATTTGGTGAGTGATGAGATGGGAGGAGGGCAGAGGATGAAGGAGTTTACAATTGTTTGGAAGGGGAATCCCCTTCCATAAGAACTTTAGGTACCAAGTCCTTATCAGGGGTCACTTCCCTTCTTTGTTTTTTAATGCCACAAATCATTCCATCTTACTCCACATTGCACAAATCTCCATTACTACCACCCTCTACCACCATCACAACCACTACCACCCTCTACCATCACAACCACTACCACCCTCTACCACCATCACAACCACTACCACCCTCTACCACAATCACAGCCACTACCATCCTCTACCACCATCACAACCACTACCACCCTCTACCAACATCACTACCACCCTCTACCACCATCACAACCACTACCACCCTCTACCACCATCACTACCACCCCATACCACCACCACTTTCATATTTATCTACAAACTTTTTCTTGAATTCTATCGTGTTTCTCACATTCTTTACCAAAGGGCTGGCATTAGAAGCTTTCTTTGGGCCCATGGTGGCTTATTTAGCAGTTACAAGCGCTAAAAACAATGGAATAATACAAAATGCATCGCATGTACATGTGGAATCATCCTCAATGGCTTACAAACAATGGCATACTGGCTGTATGTGGAGTGGCTGGGCTGATCAGGCCGTGCGGACACGTTCGGGACGAATGACTTTAACCAAGTTTTTTGTCATTAACTGAGCCTACATTTTGACGCAAAAACGTGTCGTTATCTGATTTTTACGTTATCCGACGATGTCGTCAACTGTGGGTCCACTGTATATATTACCTGGAGTTTACCTGGAGAGGGTTTCAGGGGTCAACGCCCCCGCGGCTCGGTCTGAGACCAGGCCTCATGGTGGATCAGGGTCTGATCAATCAGACTGTTACTGTTGGCTGCACGCAAGCTGACATATGAACCACAGCCCGGTTGGTCAGGTACTGACTTTAGGTGACTGTCCAGTGCCTTCTTAAAGACAGCCAGGGGTCTATTAGTAATCCCCCTTGTGTATGCTGGGAGGCAGTTGAACAGTCTTGGGCCCCAGACGCTTACTGTGTTGTCTCTCAATGTACTCATGGCGCTCCTGCTTTTCATTGGGGTAATGTTGCATCTCCTGCCAAGTCTTTGGCTTTCATAGGGAGTGATTTTCGTGTGCAGGTTTGGTACTAATCCCTCCAGGACCTTCCAAGTGTATGTTTTCATGTATCTGTCTTGCCTGCATTCCAGGGAATACAGATCAAGGATCTTCAACCGTTCCCAGTAATTTAGGTGCCTTATTGTACTTATTTGTGCCATGAAAGTTCTTTGTGCACTCTCCAGGTCTGAAATGTCGCCAGCCTTGAAGGGGACCATTAGTGTACAGCAGTATTCCAGCCTAAAGAGCACAATCAACTTGAAGAGACTCATCGTGGGCTTGGTGTCCCTAGTTCTGAAAGTTCTTATTATCCATCCTATCATTTTCCTAGCAGATGAGGTAGATACATACATTGTTGAGGTCTTTGAAGGTGAGGTCCTCTGACATTATCACTCCCATGTCTTTCACATTACTTTTCCACTCTATTGTATGGTTAGAATTTGTCGTATACCCTGATACATTTTTTAACCCTTTGACTGTCGCAACCCCAAATCCTGAAGTGTCCCCTGGTGTTGAAAAAATTTGGAAAAAAACAATTATTTTTTCTTATGAAATGATTGAGAATCTTTTCCTGATGGTAATAATACCAAAAGTACAAAATTTGATCGAAAACTTACAGAATTACGCTCCTGCGAAGTTAGCGATCTCTGCGATATACATGTATACACACTGGCGATTTTGCCAACTTTGAGCCCTATTTTCAGCCAATTCCATTGTTCCAGTTGACCAAACTCATAGCTATTTCTTTAGAACTCGATTTTTTCTATCAACTGAGTACAAGAATCTGCACATTTACTGATTTCAACTACCCAATAAAGTGATCAGAAATTGGTAATTTGGCCAATTTCACGCAAAACAAAAAAGATGCCAATTTATTTATTTATTTATTTATTTATTTATTTATTTATTTATCTGAACATGATACAGAGAAGTACAAGGAATACAAAATAGGGTCCAGAATAAACAATGCAGACATTCTTGGCACTAAAATAACATATCCTCTGTTTATTAGTCACGTCTCCAGGCCCCTTTTATATTACTCTTGCTTTCTATTTTGAATTTTTATTCACATGAAAAATAGATTTACTGTTATGCAGACTACAGCATTATTGTAAAAATGGTATAAATAATATCAGTGCACTAGTGAAAGAATATGAGACTCCCCAGTTAACGTGTATTGGACGTGTGGTCTCATTTGCTTACTCTTGAAGATTGGTAAAAATCGAACATTTCTGCTATTTTGAGCTCAATTTCAAGGTCGTTTTCATCATGAAACTAATCAAAATCATCTCTATTTCTGTAATATGTTTTTCATTCTATCAAAAGAGACCAAGAAAACGAGAATACAACCATAAATACTATAGGAAAATACACCTCAAAGTCAGCATTTTAATCCAAAAACACGGTTGGAGTTTTTTTCCTCTCATGCACTGCGTGCTGCAGGATTTTTCTTATGCACACTGACACTGACCACCCAGACCCATTCTCTCACATGTGGGCCTACCAGCTTTCTCCTGCTTGATTTGAAGCCGCTAGAATTATTGAGCATATATACGTCCAAAACACTGGCTCGTAAGACGTATACGGTAAACCCCCCGTATTCGATATTAATCCGTTCCTGAGAGCTCATCATATGCCAAAATTATCGAAAGGCGAATAATGGAAATCAAATTAATCCGTGCAAGACACCCAAAAGTATGAAAAAAAAAATTTTACCACATGAAATATTAAGTTTAATGCACACAAACTGAAGAAGACATGCACAGTTTGTAGTACTCTACTAACAATAGAATACATGACACTTACCTTTAACCCTTTGACTGTTTTAGTTGTATATATACGTCTTACGAGCCAGTGTTTCAGACGTATATATACTCAATAATTCTAGCGGCTTCAAATCAAGCGGAAGAAAGCTGGTAGGCCCACATGTGAGAGAATGGGTCTGTGTGGTCAGTGTGCACCACATAAAAAAAATCCTGCAGCACACAGTGCATAATGAGAAAAAAAAACTCTGATCATTTTTTTGGATTAAAACGCCGACTTTGAGGTGTATTTTCGTATAGTATTTATCGATGTATTTGTGTTTTCATGGTCTTAGGTGATAAAATGGAAAACATATTACAGAAATAGAGATGATTTTCATTACTTTGACGATGAAAACGACCTTGAAACTGAGCTCAAAGTAGCGGAAATGTTCGATCTTTACCAATGTTCAGGAGTAAACAAATCACACCACACGTCCAATACACGTCAGCTGGGGAGTCTAATATTCTTTCGCTAGTGCACTGATATTATTTATACCATTTTTACAATAATGCAGTAGTCTGCATAACAGTAAATTTTGTATTTTTTTGTATGAATAAAAAATCAAAATAGAAAGCAATAATAATATAAGAGGGGCCTAGAGATGTGACTAATGAACAGAAGATATGTTATTTTAGTGCCAAGAATGTCTACCTTGTTTATTCTGGACCCTATTTTGAAATTGGCATCTTTTTTAGGGTGATTTTCATCCATAAAGGTTTGCAGTTCAACCCACTTTGCACACATTTCCTTAATTTTTGAAGTAGGCACAATGGATTCCACAATTGGCATAGGCTTCTCAGGGTTAGCCCCAAACCCTTCAAAATCTTTCTTAATTTCCATACTAATTCTCATCCTTTTTACCACAGGGTTGGCACTAGAAGCTTTCTTGGGGCCCATGGTGACTTATTTTGCAGAAACAAGCACCAAAAACACTGTGATAATATGGAATGTACCGAATGTATCCTTAGATGCGAGCACACTTGCTGGCTTGTAAACACTGGCACGCATGGGGCAGTTCAGGCCACACGTGGACATGTCTCGGACGAGTCGCATGTGGCAGGTTTTTTAACGAGTGGCGAGGCAAAATTTTTACGTTAAAATGTATTGAATACCGGATTTAACGGGTACCGATGCCATCAAATACCGGGGGACCACTGTATATACGGCCAAAACAGTCAAAGGGTTAATTTCCTCAAGTTTTCCATATCTGAGTAGTTGAAATTTCTCTTCATTGAACTTCATATTGTTTTGAGTGGCCCATTTGAAGATTTGGCTGATGTCCACTTGGAGTCTCGCGGTGTCTTCGATGGAGGTCACTGCCATGGCAATCCAGGTGTCATCCGCAAAGGGAGATATGGAGCTATGGCTTACATCTCTGTCTATACTATATATATATTTTTTTACCACATCAGCCATTTCCCACCAAGGCAGGGGTGGCCCAAAAAGAAAGAAAAACCCAAAATGAAAGAAAAATACTTTCATCATCATCCAATACTTTCACCATCACTCATACATTTTTATTTATATACAGGTCTCCCTCAACATTCACGTTTTCAGCTTTCACGGGCTTCACACATTCGCGAATTCCCAACCGCCAAATTCCCAGCCACCAAATTCCCAGCCGCCAAATCATATTTAAGTTTCCCGCCACCTTTGAATCCCTACTACCCTCCCACCAACCCCCGCTACTGGCAGCCAGCCCTCCCACCACTCAGTGTGGTGAGTGTTTTGTTTGTTCATTATTTGCTATTAAACTACAGTATAAATAATGTAAACCCATTCATGACTGCATATTGAAATGGCTATTCGGACAGGTATTAGACGGTGACATCATGTGTTTACTCTTGAACACAGCAAAGAATCAAACATTTCTGCTACTGCTAAAATAACAATAATAATAATAATAATAATAATAATAATAATAATAATAATAATAATAATAATAATAATTACTATATAATTGAAGAAGGAAATTGTACAAAAATACGAGGGAGTGGTTGACACATCGTCAGTATGGCTTTGTTTATGCTGGAGTGAACATTAGTCTCCCTGCTCTTCCAAACATTTCACTATAATTCATTGTGTTTGGTGCTTGTAGATTGAGTGCGACTGGAGTGGTAGAGGCAGTGGTTGAGGCAGCGATTGAGGCAGCAATTGAGGCAGCGATTGAGGCAGTGGGTGAGGCAGCTGTTGAGGCAGCTGTTGAGGCAGCTGTTGAGGCAGCGATTGAGGCAGTGGTTGAGGCAGCTGTTGAGGCAGCGATTGAGGCAGTGGGTGAGGCAGCTGTTGAGGCAGCTGTTGAGGCAGCTGTTGAGGCAGCGATTGAGACAGTGGTTGAGGCAGCTGTTGAGGCAGCTGTTGAGGCAGCGATTGAGGCAGCTGTTGAGGCAGCTGTTGAGGCAGCTGTTGAGGCATCGGTTGAGGCAGCGATTGAGGCAGCGATTGAGGCAGCGATTGAGGCAGTGGTTGAGGCAGCTGTTGAGGCAGCGATTGAGGCAGTGGTTGAGGCAGCTGTTAAGGCTTCTGTTGAGGCAGCGATTGAGGCAGTGGTTGAGGCAGCTGTTGAGGCAGCGATTGAGGCAGTGGGTGAGGCAGCTGTTGAGGCAGCTGTTGAGGCAGCGATTGAGACAGTGGTTGAGGCAGCTGTTGAGGCAGCTGTTGAGGCAGCGATTGAGGCAGCTGTTGAGGCAGCTGTTGAGGCAGCTGTTGAGGCATCGGTTGAGGCAGCGATTGAGGCAGCGATTGAGGCAGCGATTGAGGCAGTGGTTGAGGCAGCTGTTGAGGCAGCGATTGAGGCAGTGGGTGAGGCAGCTGTTGAGGCAGCTGTTGAGGCAGCGATTGAGGCAGCGATTGAGGCAGTGGTTGAGGCAGCTGTTGAGACAGCAATTGAGGCAGTGGGTGAGGCAGCTGTTGAGGCAGCTGTTGAGGCAGCGATTGAGGCAGTGGGTGAGGCAGCTGTTGAGGAAGCGATTGCAGCAGCGGTTGAGGCAGTGGTATTTAATAACATACATGTTATTAATAATAATAATACATGTTATTAATAATATGTACTATTATTATTTATAACATATATGTTATTAATACCACTGCCTCAACCGTTGAATTATTGTGAAATGTTTGGAAGAGCAGGGAGACTAATGTTCACTCCAGCATAAACAAAGCCACACTCCCTCGTATTTTTGTGCAATTTCCTTCTTCAATTATATCATTATTATTATTATTATTATTATTATTATTATTATTATTATTATTATTATTATTACTATTGTTATTATTAGCAGTAGCAGAAATGTTTGATTCTTTGCTGTGTTCAAGAGTAAACACATGATGTCACCGTCCAATACCTGTCCGAATAGCCATTCCAATATGCAGTCATGAATGGGTTTACATTATTTATACTGTAGTTTAATAGCAAATAATGAACAAACAAAACACTCACCACACTGAGTGGTGGGAGGGCTGGCTGCCAGTTGCGGGGGTCGGTGGGAGGGTAGTAGGGACTGGCAGTGGTTAAGGAAGTGGTGGAGGCAGGGGTGGAGTCTGTGGCATTTAATAACATACAAGTTATTAAAGCATAACATGTATATATTTAGTACAATTTACGACTTTTTCATGTATTTTATGATTGTTCATGGTTCAACAAGTTAAGGAAGCAGTATTGTATTATATTTCCCTACAATATATTGGGGCACCAAACATTCACGGTTTTTCAACATTCACGAGGCTCTTGATCCCCTAACCCTCGCGAATGTTGAGGGAGACCTGTATTTATTTTTTTTTTTTTCAACAAGTCGGCCGTCTCCCACCGAGGCAGGATGACCCAAAAAAGAAAGAAAATCCCCAAAAACAAAATACTTTCATCATCATTCAACACTTTCACCTCACTCACACATAATCACTGTTTTTGCAGAGGTGCTCAGAATACAACAGTTTAGAAGCATATACGTATAAAGATACATAACATATCCCTCCAAACTGCCAATATCCCAAACCCCTCCTTTAAAGCGCAGGCATTGTACTTCCCATTTCCAGAACTCAAGTCCGGCTATATAAAAATAACTGGTTTCTCTGAATCCCTCCACTAAATATTACCCTGCTCTCACTCCAACAGCTCATCGGGTCCCAAATACCATTCGTTTCCATTCACTTCTATCTAACACGCTCACGCACGCTTGTTTGCTATATTTATTTATTTATTTTTAACAGAATTGGGTAGCTTTCAGCATTGCATCAATACTTGTGAAACACTCTCTGAAATTATGGGTGGACACCTAACCCAATAACATCAAGCTCTTAACCCTGACTCTACCAGTATGACAAATGTATGAATTATAGCTGTGAATGCTACTCTGTAATGCATAATAATGCTCATATCTGAACAACAACAATAAAGGTTCCCCCCTTGGTGTGCTTTTGTTTTACCTCTTTAGTTCCATACTTACTGGCTTAGCTTTTCTTGCATTTCACACAAATAATTTTCCTCATGTTCAAGGATAATGTGAACTCTTGCCAACTGACCACAGAGTTCTGGATATACTTCACCAAGATTTTCTGCCACAATTTTAGTCAGTTCTATTAAGCTGTTCTTTCCATGGGTGAAACAAAACTGGTTGTTGCCAACGTTGATGGCTCTTCTTATTATGCGACGCAATTTATGACTGAAAAATATGGATTTTGTAAGTGTGTGAAATGATGTTAATTAGCTGCAAGTAGCAAAGCTGTTTTCTGACATTGTAAGTAATCAATTCTTAGCTTTACTGTGTATATCTATGGTAAATACAAGAGAAACTAATACATATATTTGTTTTAAGCAAAGTTTGTAACTCCTTATGTTATAGTCTAGAAATTTTAAAACTTACTGTTTTATTATGCATTGTTTTCCAGAATTAAAGAATACTGTACTGTGATGAGATAAAGTCATGGATAGATATATGAGTGCGTATCACTGTACGAGTATGTATGAATGTGTAATTGAGTGTGTACGAATGTATATGAATGAACATGCTTGCAAAAGTACTAGGAAGTATTGTACATGATTTATACAAATACATTTACAATATTAGTTTTCATATAGAGGAAGGGCCCACTTCTCAGCAATCTGCTTTTTGGCAATGAACTATTTCAGTGATTTTCAATTCTATCCACTGTTCTGCATATTCAGTGATTGTTCCGCTTTTTATGACACTTGGAAGAAGCTAATTCCTGAACTGATGGACGATTTTGAAGCCTTTGAGAATCCAGAGGAGGAAGTTACTACAAATGTCCTGCTGTCCCTAGAGAAATGACAGCCAAGGAATTCAAAGAACCTATCAACTGTACAGAAATGGAAATAGCAGCTTTTGAGAGAACTGACTAAAATTTCAAAAGAAGTTCAAAAGTAAATGCAACTCTTTTAAATGGTACTGCATGCTATTAAGAAATTCTAAGGGAAAGGGGGATGACAATCCATAGGGCAAAGTTCATTGCTTTCCTACTTAAGAAAGTACCACTGCAACCTCTGAAAGCAACAGCTAGCCTTGAAAAACCAGCAACACACACCCCTGCAAAAGCTTCATCCAAGTCTCCATCATCAAAATGAATAAGATTCATTGAAGAATCTACAAAAAATACAGTAGTACCTCGAATTTCAGCCTTAATTCATTCCAGAAGGCTGTTCGAGTGCCGTTACCAAACAAATTTGTTCCCATAAGGAATAATGTATATTAGATTAGTCCGTTTCAGACCCCCCAAAAATACACTTACATAAGCACTTACAAAAATACACTTACATAATTGTTCGAGTTGGGAGCTGTTCGAAATTCGGGTTACCCCTGTATAAGCATTCTTCAAAGTCACTACTCACTACATATAAGATAAGGATGAAAATATTTTAAGGTAAGTAATGTGTGTACTGTACATTAATTTTATTTTCATATTATTCTTTTTAGGTCTAGCTCTATTGTGCACCTTATATATGATAGTGTAAACATGTTATCAGACTTTTATAGGCATTTGAAAGTGAAAAAAAGACTATATTTCACTTTTTGGCAGGAGTCCAGAACCTAACCTGCTGTATAAGTGGAGCTTCTTGTACTGTATCTAAATAATTATATTTCAAATATCACTGAATGTTATAATATTTTCAATATGAGATAAAATTTGTGCTTAACATAGGCTTCTGCAATAAGCCCAATTCTAATCATCAAACAGTAAAATAATTAACTTCTTCATGAGAGAGAAATTAGAAGTGATAATTATTGCATATTTTCTTTGTTTAATGAGAGTGAGAAAAGAGAACATAATTTTGTAATGAAGAATGAGACACTTGTGTAACATTTGGGAATCTTTGTTATGGAAAAGTTTTGCCAGCCCGTGGCTTCCTTAGTCCATTACAGAGAAGAACAGTGGGAGATGAGGAGGAGTGTGGCATGCAAAGAGTACGTAACCTTTATTTGGCGCATGTACACACCCTCATTTACAGGCTATCTCCCCAACAAGCGAACCAGGTTGCTAAGAGTTGATGATGGGGCCCCGTCGTTCAACTAGTGACCAGGTTCTAGCCAATAAGAAGATGGTTTTGGCAATCGCAGAGGTTATGTGGGTACCGCTCTCCTGTCTGCCCTTGTCATTCCCATTCTAGAGCTGGTTGAAGCACGGTCTGCTATCTTGTGGCTTCTATTCTGCCTTGCTTACCGTGGAGTGCACTATACTTATCACTGTACATAGTGTACATATTGCTGTTCTAAATTAGTGAAGGATAATATAAGTCTAAACTTTTTCTTCTGTGTTTATTTTGCTCCCATTACACCCGGGATAACAGGCCATTTGGATTCCTGGGTTGTAATAAGGAGTTTGAAGTAATCAGTCCCTCAGCATGGAGTCAATGTACTCACCTAGTTGTGGTTGCAGGGATCGGGTCACAGCTCCTGGTGTTCAGATCCACCAGCACAAAATGAAAGACACAGGTAAGGTGAATAGACACACCAATGTACCTACTATGAGACCAGCTGCTGTCTTAGATTACATTTCCAATATGTGTTTGGTGGACAAATGTGACATGCAGACTGTGTTAATTGTATCTGCAAGACTTACAAGTGCTACATGAAACTCTTCTTCCATCTTGTGGATGCTGTAATGATGAATATATACAATATATACTAAATCAAGACCAGCAACAGACTGCCCTATGCCAACTTCTGTTTATCAGTCATCAGACAAATAATAAAGAAATACCAAGTCTGAACACCTACACAACACACGCCACTGTACTGGTCACCAAATACGTTCTCATTTGAAGTTTGGTGATCACTTCCTAATGACACTTTCTGCTATAAACAAAGTTGGGCTCAGAAGTGACGATATATTTGTGCACACACAACAAGGTGCCCAGGAAAGAAGAAGAGTACATGCTGTATGTATAGTGTGTATAAAACACCAATATGTATGGAGCTGTGTTTCAGGAAGTTCCACAGGCTGCAACAGTTCTAGGAACATGATAAGTGCCTTCAACAGGTTCTTGGAAACTGTGACTTTAGGCAAAACTACATACAGTGGAACCTCTACTTACGAGTTTCATCCACTCCATTACCTAGCTCGTAACTCAATCTGCTCATATATCAAATCAATTTTCCTCATTTAAATTAAGTGAAATGCCATTAATCCATTCCAGCAGAATTCCTGCTCTCGGGAGGCAAGACAAAATACTTTAATATGACACTAATATCAACTCTACGTCAGAGCAGACCAATAAGACACTCTTAGTCATTTGAATGTGTACTACTTAGGTAGGGGTACACATAAGAATAATTATAAGAGTATACAGCCTCTCCTCACTTACCAATGTACAGTGGACCCTCGGTTAACGACGTCATCGGATAACATAAAAATTGGATGACACTTTTTGCGTTGAAATATTGGTTCAGTTAACGACAAAGAACTCAGTTAAAGTCATTTGTCCCGAAAATGTCCGCGTGGCCTGAGCAGCCCGGCCACTCCATGTACAGCCAGTGTGCCTTTGTTTACAAGCCAGTGAGGACGATTCCAGGAGTACATGCGATACATTTTGTATTATTCCATTGTTTTTAGTGCTTGTAACTGCTAAATAACCTAGGTAGTAGGTTGGTAGACAGCAACTGCCCAGGGAGGTACTACCGTCCTGCCAAGTGAGTGTAAAACGAAAGCCTGTAATTGTTTTACATGATGGTAGGAGTGCTGTGTCCTTTTTTCTGTCTCATAAACATGCAAGATTTCAGGTACGTCTTGCTACTTCTACTTACACTTAGGTCACACTAAACATACATGTTTTTTTTTTTTTTTTTTTCAACAAGTCGGCCGTTTCCCACTGAGGCAGGGTGACCCAAAAAAGAAAGAAAATCCCCAAAAAGAAAATGCTTTCATCATCATTCAACACTTTCACCACACTCACACATAATCACTGTTTTTGCAGAGGTGCTCAGAATACAACAGTTTAGAAGCATATACATATAAAGATACACAACATATCCCTCCAAACTGCCAATATCCCAAACCCCTCCTTTAAAGTGCAGGCATTGTACATGTACAAGCATATATACATGTATACACACACCCCTCTGGGTTTTCTGCTATTTTCTTTCTAGGTCTTGTTCTTGTTTATTTCCTCTTATCTCCATGGGGAAGTGGAACAGAATTCTTCCTCCATAAGCCATGCGTGTTGTAAGAGGCGACTAAAATGCCGGGAGCAAGGGGCTAGTAACCCCTTCTCCTGTATAAATTACTAAATTTAAAAAGAGAAACTTTTGTTTTTCTTTTTGGGCCACCCTGCCTCGGTGGGATACGGCCGGTTTGTTGAAAGAAAGAAGAACTGCTAAATAAGCCACCATGGGCCCAAAGAAAGCTTCTAGTGCCAGCCAGCCCTTTGGTGAAGGGCTGAGAGAGAGGGGAAAATGTGCCTTTTTCAGTGATTCTGCAATATGTACGATACTAAAGCAGCAGGAGTCGATAAAAGACATAGTGGCAGCCAGCGATAAAGTGTAACATTAACTGTAGCAAGTAAGTTAAGCGATTAATTGATAGAAAAAGGACAGCACGAACCTAACTCCTCCAATGTTGTTGGAGCTATATAGGACGACTGACAACACCGCCATCTCTAGTCTCTACCGCTGCTGCCGCCTCCACCACCACTATGTACGGCTTATGCTCTCAGTGGCTCTTATACACCCAACAGCAACAACACAGCAACACTCGTGACATACTTAATGGCGTATTTTATTCATTCTAGAGTACATGTATATGTTATGTTTCTATGTTATTAATATTGTTTATTATGTCATATCAGATGAATTGTACTAGATAAATAAGCCGTAGAGCTGATATTAGTGTCATATTGAAGGACTAACTTGTGTCTCCCAACACAATTCCTAACATACGCCAGAAACAGACCTCTCTGGAAAACTTTTTTGAGCGACAGGGGTCCAGTGGCTCTCAAGCTGGTCCTAGTTGCATTAAAAAACAGAGGGAAGTAACCCAGGATAAGGACTTGGTACCTGAAGTCTTTATGGAGTGGGATACCCCTTCCAAACAAATGTAAACTCTTCCATCCTCTCCCCTCCTCCCATCTTCCATACATCACCATGTCTTCAATAAAGGTAAGAGTGATTTTATTATTGTTTTATTCTTCATGTATCATTGTTTCTGTGTAGGTAAATGCATATTTCATGTAGAAAACATTATTTTAATACGTTTGGGTGTCTGAAACGGATTAATTGGATAAGTACAGTACAGTAGTCTTATATTGCATCTTTGTGAACAAATTAAAACTAAAATAAACTGTATATATTTTTTACCTGTCCTCAGGAAACATGCCATCTGCGAGTGCTACTGTCAACATCCTCACGTGATCAGCCAAGATTCTGTATGCTGTATCTAAACACTGAACATCATCAGTAAATCTTCCTGTGTATGCTGGTTTGCCACTTATCTGTCAAGATATATGCTGAATGTAAACTGAATATTGCAGTCATCTTCATACAAATTTTAAATACCTCTTACTATGAAGAACAGTCTCATACATTATACAGTACTGTACAGTTGTCCTTCAAATTTACAAGGAGTACTGACCTGAAAGTCAAGTTTACTTTATGCTTCAGAGACCATATTTCTATAATATATCACTCTAATGTAATTAACAGTAACATTCATAAAAGTCTTATGGTTAATTTTCAATTTAAGGGTCATGAATGAAGCCTGAACAATATGGGCATCACCAAAATACAGTGGACCCTCGCATAACGATATTATTTCAATCCAGAAGTCTGTTTGGGTGCCGTTATAGACCGAATTTGTTCCCATAAGAAATATTGTAAATTAGATTAGTCCTTTTCAGACCCCTAAAAATACACCTACAAAAGCACTTACAAAAATAAACTTACATAATTGGTCGAGTTGGGAGCTGATCGTTATCCGGGGGTCCACTGTACTCATGGATAATCAGATCTATTAGCTGGATGTCCATCAGTAAAAATGTTGGACAACTGAAATCCTCAAATGAGTAAGTTCATTTGTAGACACAGCTGTATATTAGTTTTGAAAACTGAGCATCTAATATCAGTTACATGACAGCACATAACTATTTTTTTTTTTTTTTTTGGTAAATACAAATACAAATCTTAAGTCTAGCACTCTCAAATCTCGCCTGTTTAAATATTCCATTTAATGATATCTAAAATATGTTTTTTATGTTTATTGCCACTTTGTTTTGGTGGTATAAACAGCATTATTTTGTTTACGGTGGACTTTTTGAATACTCTGTTACATACTATATTGTGGTTTTATTATACAGCAAACCTACACATAGTCCCATAGCTATTAATGATGCAGCTACCACTCTCTTTTTCCCTCCCTAACATCCTTCTTACCCCCAGTAAATCACAGTTTCCCTCTTACAAAGAGCAAGAGAGTGAGAGGTGCAGTTTGAACGCTACATGAAATTAGGAAGCCCAATATATGCAATGTTTATTCAGAAGTTAACAACCAAGGACTGACTGAGAAAGTTCCTCCAGTGATCTACAGTAGGCTTCCCGGGGAAGAAAATGGGTTGACCATATGTTTTTCCCAGTGTCATTCTAAGGTTATTAAATTATTAAAACAGTTATTAATCCATAACCTTGCCTTTGCTATAGCAGAAAATATAGGAATAAAAAGATCTGTATCATAGTTGGATGTTTTGCCATTCAAGGTTGCTGTTAATCTCTCCAGACCCATACCAGTATCCACATAATGAGTGCCAAGGCTCTGAAGACTGCAGTCTTTTAACCTGTAAATGAGAAAAAAATACCAATTCTTAGGCACAGAATTACATATCAGCAGATTCTTAAATGCATTCTATTTTCTTATCTTTATCAACATCATCCATTAATTAAATTTATATCTTTGCCTATTTACTGTCACACTAACTAACTGTAATTTTTTATATACTTCATCTCGATTATAAATATAATTACTGTAAACAACTAGCTACCTCTACTGTATTAAGAAAAACAATGTCCAGTATAATAAAAATTTACTCCTCTCAAAATCACTAGTACAGGTTGGCCATCAATAATCCAGCAATCAGTAATCCGGTTCCAACAGCAATACAGCACTAATTTCAACTAGCATAACTTCAAATTTTCGGATTGTCGCACCAAAAAAAAACAAAAACAATTGCAACTTGTATAATTACTACTAATTCAGAGTCATGTACTTATATATCTGTTATATCTATGTGACTCTGATGGGTTAGTCTTATACCCCTTAAAGAATATCTTATCATTTCATGTACACTTTTAAAATTACACCAAAGTGGTTGAGCCACTTACCTTTTATATCCTACCTCTCTCCCCCCTCCCACCCTTTTCCAAAATTTCTATCCTTACCCATCCTTCTTCCTTACCCATCTCACCAAAGCTCTGGTCTGGACAAGAAACAAGAAGAAACCTGCTGCTGCTGTTTGGTGGCACTACTTGCTGCATAAGTCATTCCAGTTTCTTTTTCTCCATTTATTGTTATAACCTGCTAACTTTTAACCTTAACCATGGTTCCAACAAATAAAAGAAATGCTTCTCATTGTGTAAAGCACATACACCATACATTGTCCATAAAAGATAAAGTGGCTTTGAAGCCACTGTCGGTCGCCATGAGCTCAGCTCATTCAGATCAGCTATGACCGGTAAACTTGGGCCTACATATGAGAGAATAGGTCTGTGTGGTAAGTGTGCACTACATAAAAAAAATCCTACAGCATGCAGTGCATAACGAGAAAAAAACTGCGACCATGTTTATGGTGTAAACCCAACTTTGCGGTGTATTTTCATATGGTTTGTATGGTTGTATTTTTTTTTTTTTTTGGTCTCATTTGATAGAATGAAAGATATATTACAGAAATAGATACAATTCTGATTGGTTTCACACCAGAAAGTACCTTAAAATTGAACTCAAAGTAGCGAAAATGTTCAGTTTTTGCCGATGTTCAAGAGTAAACATACGACATCACCATCTAATACGTGTTCAACCGGCCAGTCTAATATGCAGTCATGAATGGGTTGACATTATTTATACAGTTTTTACAATAATACAGTAGTCTGCAAAACAGTAAATCTTCACCACCCTACACAAGACACATCCATCTCTCAATGAGTTATCCTAATGTCGTGTCTGCACGTTTCAGCATCCAAACACAGGTACAAGCAGGATCTAGCCGAAATTTGCCGAATTTCTTCGAGTGACCCCATGCTACAGTGTCCCATGCTGTTTCTCAAGCCACATGTTCAGTGTCACTTGTATGTTCTGCTGTTGTTGTTCATCTCAGCACAGCTATTTCAGCAAGCCAGAGGTGAGTTTTGTGGTGATTTCTGCATCCAGTGTGAGTTTCCTCATGTGTGTATGGGAGAGGAAGGGAGGCACGGTCCTCCACCATCGCCACTCGCTCACGCCTCACCCGCCTACCACCACATTTCATCACCATGTACCCACTCCCTCTGCTGTGTTGTCTGCTGTTTTCCATGTGAATTCACTGTCAGAGCTGTGTATCCAAGTGCGCAAGGCCACTCGAAGCTACGTAGATCAGCATGCCATGTAGATCATGATGCCACGTGGGGTGTGGACGAAGCCACGTGGATCTACGAGCCACATGAGTTATCGAGCCAGACGTCCCAGGCCACATGCTGTGGTCTGCTGCTGCCCGACTTCATGACGTCACGATGTCTGCCTGACGTCACCTCGAGATGTCTGCTGATGTCACAGTGCTGCTGACGTCACCTTGCGACGTCATGCCTGACATCACATGATGTCACATCGAGTGTTTCAGTAATTATATCAGTATTGTCGAGAAGATTGAGAGAAGATATGTGTCATGTGTTAATTAATTCCTCTCAGTCAGTGTTCTCACATGTTAGTGTATGGCTTAGTGTCAATTTTGTGCACAGAAAAGCATCATTTCTTAGTATAAGCCACGTTGTACCGCATGTACTGCGGGTGTGTGTAAAGTTTTCCGTGTGTCCAGTGTGGTCTTGAGCCCAGACCCCAGAGTAGTACCTCTGTGTTACTTGTCACCCGGTGTGACCAGCGCGTTTGACAGCTGATATTAGTCAGCCCCGAGCGTCCGAGCCTCTTGTACAAAAAGCTCTTATTGTTCACCGCTCGTGATGCCCTGCAGAATTGTACCTGCTACGATTCCCATCGAGTTAAACCTAAGGAAGGAGTAGCAATAATGTTGAAGGATCAGATCAGTTATGGCATGAAAAAGAGGGAATATAAATGTATAAATTCAAGGATTACATGGAGTAAAATAAGGGTTGGATGTGAAAAGTGGGTTATAGTAAGTGTTCATGCACCTGGAGAAGAAAGAAATGTGGAGGAGACAAGAGATTTTGGGAAATGTTGAGTGCGTGGGGAGTTTTGAACCAGGTGAGAGAATACTTGTGGTTGGGTATCTAAATGCTATGATGGGTAAAAATGTCGTGGAGGGAGTAGTAGGTAAATTTGGGGTCCCAGGGGTAAATAAAAATAGGGAGCTTTTAATTGAACTATATGTAGAAAGAGGTCTGGTAATAAGTAATACATATTTTATGAAAAAGAGGATAAATAAGTAGTATACAAGATATGATATAGCGCGTAATGAAAGTAGTTTGTTAGATTATGTATTGGCGGATAAAAGGGTGATGGGTAGGCTTCAGGATGTACATGTTTATAGAGGGGCAACAGATATACTGGATCATTATTTAATTGTACCTACAGTTAGAGTAAGAGGTAGATGGGGCAAAAGGAAAATGGCAACAGCAAGTAAGAGAGAGGTGAAAGTTTACAAAGTAAGGGAGGAGAAAGTTAGGGTGAGATATAAGCAACTATTGGCAGAAAGGTGGGCTAGTGCAAGTATGGGTAGTAGGGAGGGGGGCCTTGAAGAGGGGTGGGATAGTTTTAAAAGTGCAGTGTTAAAATGTGGGGCAGAAGTCTGTGGCTATAGAAGGATGGGTGCATTACGAAAGAGAAGTGATTGGTGGAATAATGAGGTAAAGGGTGTGATAAAGGAGAAAAAGATTGCTTATGAGAGGTTCTTACAAAGCAGAGGTGATATAAGAAAGACAGGGTATATGGAGAGTAAAAGAAAGGTGGAGAGAGTGGTGAGAGAGTGCAAAAGGAGAGCTATCAAACACTATCAAGCAATTTTGCTGAGAATAAGAAAAATTTTTTGAGTGAGATAAACAGGTTAAGAAAGCCTAAGGAACGAATGGATTTGTCAGTTAAAAACAGAGTAAAGGAGCTAGTAGATGGGGAGCTGGAGGTATTGGGAAGATGGAGGGAATATTCTGATGAACTATTAAATGTTGATGAAGAAAGGGAGGCAGTAATTTCATGCACTGGCCAGGAAGGTATAGCATCTTTTAGAAGTGAAGAAGAGCAGGATGTGAGTGGGGGAGAGGTGCATGAAGCATTATGTAGAATGAAAGGGGGTAAAGCAGCTGGAACTGACAGGATCATGTCCGAAATGCTAAAAGCAGGAGGGGATATAGTGTTGGAGTGGTTGGTATTTTTGTTTAATAAATGTAAGAAAGAGGAGGAGGTACGTACCTAGGGATTGGCAGTGTGTGTATAGTTTCTTTATATAAAGGGAAGGGGGACAAAAGAGGCTGTAAAATTTATAGGGGAATAAGTTTATTGAGTTTTCCATGGGGAAGTGGAACAGAATTCTTCCTCTGTAAGTCATGTGTGTCGTAAGAGGCAACTAAAATGCCGAGAGCAAGGGGCTAGTAACCCCTTCTCCTGTATATATAACTAAATGTAAAAGGAGAAACTTTTGTTTTTCCTTTTGGGCCACTCCGCCTCGGTGGGATATGGCTGGTGTGTTGAAAGAAGAAAGAAAGAAGCTTATTGAGTATACCAGGTATAGTATATGGTAGGGTTATTATTGAAAGAATTAGAGGTAAGATAGAGAGCAGGATTGCAGATGACCAAGAAGACTTTAGACTGGGTAGGGGATGTGTAGCTCAAATGTTAACATTGAAGTATATACCGTATTTCACAGTTTATAAGACGTGGCTTATGAGACTTGTTTTAGTTTCAATGGCTTGGCATCAGACATAACTGGGAGACCTACAGCCCACCCCACACCCCAAACTTATAGCTCCTGTCACTGACCTTCAGTTTATAGGATGCAGGGTGGTTTTGGAGACATTTTATGGAAAAAAAAAGCTACAAAATATGGTATGTGTACAGTATTTAGATAAAGGTAGGGAAGTTTTCACTGAATTAATGGATTTGGAAAGGCATATGATAGAATGGATAGGGGAGCAATGTGGCAGATGTTGCAAGTATATGGAATAGGTAGTAAGTTACTAAATGCTGTAAAGAGTTTTTATGAAGTTAGTGAGGCTCAGGATAGGGTATGTAGGAGACAGTGAGATAACTTCCCAGTAAATATAGGTCTTAGATGAGGATGTGTAATGTCACTATGGCTGCTTAACATATTTATAGATGGGATTGTAAAGGAAGTAAATGCTAGGGTGTTGGGGAGAGGGGTGGGATTGAATTATGGGGAATCAAATACAAAATGGGAGTTGACACAGTTACTTTTTGCTAATGATAATGTGCTTTTGGGAGATTCTATAGAAAAGTTCCAAAGATTAGTGGATGAGTTTGGGAGGGGTGTGTTGAAAGCGAACATAGATAAGAGTAAGGTGATGAGGATATCAAGCGATTTAGATAAAGAAAAATTGGATATCATATTGGAGGAATGGGTTTATGAAGAATGAGGTTAACCATAGAACTGATGAAGGAAAAAAAGTGAGTGGTGCATTGAGGTATCTGTGGAGACAAAAAACATTATCCATGGAGACAAAGAAGGGAATGTACAAGAGTATATTGGTACCAACACTCTTATATGGGTGTGAAGCATGGGTTGTAAATGCTGCAGCGAGGAGGAGACTGGAGGCAGTGAAGATGTCATGTCTAAGGGCAATGTGCGATGTAAATATTATGCAGAGAATTCGTAGTGTGGAAATTAGGAGGTGGTGTGGAGTTACTAAAACTATTAGCCAGAGGGCTGAAGAGGAGCTGTTGAGGTGGTTTGGTCATTTAGAGAGAATGGAACAAAGTTGAGTGACTTGGAGAGCGAATAAATCTGTAGGGTAAGGAAGACAGGGTAGGGGTTGTCCTCAAAAAGGTTGGGGGTAGGGGGTAAAGGAAATTTTGTGGGCAAGGGGCTTGGACTTCCAGCAAGTGTGCGTGAGCGTGCTAGATAGAAGTGAATGGAGATGAGTGGTTTTTGGGACCTGATGAGCTCTTGGAGTGTGAGCAGGGTATTTTGTGAAGAGATTCAGGGAACATGGTTAACCAAACTTGAGTCCTGGAAATGGGAAGTACGTATAATGCCTGCACATTAACCCTTTCCATTATCGGTCCCATAATATTATGGCTTGCAAGCCAGTGTCGGTTCCGTATTACCACACCAAAATCCTAGTGGCTTCAAATCTAGCGGGAGAAAGCTGGTAAACCTACATGTGAGAGAATGAGTCTGCATGCTCAGTGTGCTCAGTATAAAAAAAAAATTGGGGAGCCAGTGAACAAGGTGAACAAGGCCAGTGGCACCTGTCAAGGCCAGTTTGTAACTTGCCACAGCCTCTCAAGAGAGAGGCTGCGGCAGGAGACAAACCTGCACTGCACTACTCCGAGAAAACTTCCCCTCACTTCTTCAGTTGCTGCCTTGAAACATTGCATAGCTCCTGATGATGCACTGAGAAGTGTGAAAATACTTGAGCTAAAGATTTCTACCCCCCATGGCTTGTCTTGCATAGATACACATAAGTACAGTTATCATACATAGTGTAAATTACCTAGGATAACCCAAAAAAAGCCAGACAACGTGCTATGCTGTGCTTATAGATATAAGGCATAAGCATGACTGGCAAGTAATACACATTTCCACTTGTTCAGGAATCAGACATTACAATTCTGTAACATGTGTAACACCTGTTGGTTCATAAGCGGCTCTCTCTGAGACAGACACACACAGGCAGACTTTGAGACATACACAGGCAAACTGAGAGACATACACAGGCAAATAGAGACAGACAGGCAGACAGATAGATAGCAGAGACAGAACTAGACAGACAGCTTGACACAGCTAGACAGACAGCTTGACACAGCTACATAGACAGCTACAGACAGACAGACAGATAGATGTAACAGTGAGAACAAATAAAAAAAATATGTACTAAGGTTCACCGGGAGCAGTGCATAATCAGCAATACTGAGTGGTGAGTGACTGCACCGTCAGCAGTGTAGAGTGACACTTGTTTGAAACCATACTTCAAAGAGTCTCATATACGTACTTCTAAAAGCATTGTTGGACATATAAATAATTTATATATATTTCTAGACAATAGTATGTGACCAAGGCAGATGAATATGTTCGCCTGTCAGTGTGCTTGTGACTGTTTGACTACAATTTCTGTACCTAATGTTAGTGTCAGAATGAAGATTGGCTATAAAATCACAACTACAGTGGTCCCCCACTTTTCGTAGTTCCTGGCAATCGTAAATTTCGCCAATCATAGGGGTATTTTCATATAAACATGGACTCACTTTTCATAGGTTGACTCGCGAGTCGTAGTTCGTTCGGGACTCGTACCCACGGCGTGAGCCAGGGCAGCAGCCAGTCTGGCATTGTTTACCAGTGAGTGAAGGTCCCCTCACGTGCTCCAGCGAAATATTTCATAATACTATTCCATTTATTTTAGTGCTTGCAAGCACTAAATAAGCTACCATGGCTCCAAAGAAAGCTCCTAGTGCCAAGCCTGTGGTAAAGAAGGTGAGAAATATGATTGAATTTAAGAAAACCATCATTGAACAATATGAAAGTGGTACAAGTGTGGCCGAACTGTCCAGGATGTATAAGAAACCCTACACAGCCTTATGTTCCATAGTGGCCAAGAAAAAGGAAATCAAGGATGCTGTTGTTGCAAAGGGGGTAACTATGCTGACAAAAATGAGATCACCAGTACTGGAAGAGGTTGAGAAGTTATTATTGGTGTGGATAAATGAGAAACAATTAGCAGGAGATACTCTTATGACTTCGATTATTTGTGAAAAGGCTAGGCAGTTGCATGAAGATTTGGTGAAGAAATTGCCTGCAAATAGTGGTGATGTGGGTGAATTTAAGGCCAGCAAAGGCTGGTTTGAGAGATTTAAGAACCATACTGGCATACACAGTGTGGTAAGGCATGGTGAGGCTGCCAGTTCGGACCACAAGGCGGCTGAAAAATATGTGCATGAATTCCAGGAGTACATAGAGGCTGAAGGACTGAAACCTGAACAAGTGTTCAATTGTGATGAAACAGGCCTCTTTTGGAAGAAAATGCGAGGAAAAGGCAATGCCTGGGCACAAGCCTATGAAAGACAGGCTGACGCTAATGTTCTGTGCTAATGCTAGTGCTAATGCTAGTGGGGATTTCAAAGTGAAGCCATTACTAGTGTACCATTCTGAAAATCCCAGAGTGTTCAGGAAAAACAATGTTAGGAAGAGTAAATTGTGTGTGTTTTGGAAATCTAATAGTAAGGCATGGGTCACGAGGGAAATTTTCGTCGAGTGGTTCAATGAAGTGTTTGGCCCTAGTGTAAAGGAGTATCTCCTGGAAAAGAAATTGGATCTCAAGTGCCTGTTAGTAATGGACAATGCACCTGCTCATCCTCCAAACTTGGATGACCTAATTTTCGAGGAGTTTGGGCTCATCACAGTTAAGTTCTTGCCCCCGAATACCACTCCTCTCATCCAGCCCATAGACCAGCAGGTCATTGCAAACTTTAAAAAACTCTACACAAAAGCAATGTTTCACAGGTGCTTCACTGTGACCACAGACACTCACTTGACCCTAAGGGAATTTTGGAGAGAACACTTCAGCATCCTCCATTGCATAACCCTTATAGGTATGGCTTGGGAGGGAGTGACTACCAGGACTTTGAACTCTGCCTGGAGAAAATTGTGGCCAGATTGTGTCGACAAGAGGGATTTTGAAGGGTTTGGGACTGACCCTGATGAGCCTATGTCTGTTGTAAAATCAATTGTGGCACTGGGGAGTTCCATGGGGTTGGATGTGAGTTTGGAGGATGTAGAAGAATTGGTGGAAGACCACAACGAAGAGCTCACCACTGAGGAGCTGCAAGAGCTTCAGCAGGAAAAGCAACACATCGCAGCTCAGAATCTTGCTGCAGAGGAGGAGGAAGAGAGATGGAAGAAGGTGCCTTCTTCAGAAATTAAAGAGATTTTTACTATGTGGGGTAAGATGGAAAGCTTTATGGAGAAACATCATCCTAACAAGGTTGTTGCAAGCCAGGTTGGCAACATGTACAGTGACAAAGTCTTGGGCCATTTTAGGGAATTGTTAAAGAGACACCAGAAACAGAGCTCTCTCCACAGTTATTTTGTGAGACAGGACTCCAGTGACTCTCAAGGTGGTCCTAGTGGCATTAAGAAACAGAGAAGACAAGCAACCCCAGAAAAGCAATTGGTACCTGAGGTGTTGCTGGAAGGGGATTCCTCTTCCAAACTATAAACAATCCACTCTCTCTCCTCCTCCAGTCTCCCATACACTAAGAAGAATCTTCAATAAAGGTAAGTGTTATGCTGTTAATGTTTCATTCATCATTTCCCATTGTATTGTTTATGTACTACATGTATATTTCATGTAAAAAATTTTTTTGTTTTAATACTTCTGGGTGTCAGGAATGGATTAATTGTATTTACATTATTTCTTATGGGGAAAATTGATTCGTAAATCGTAAATTTCGTTTATAGTAAAGGCTCCAGGAATGGATTAATTACGAAAAATGAGGGACCACTGTACTACAAAATGTAATTCTTTCTTTCAACACACCGGCCGCATCCCAGTGTGAAAAATGAAAGTTTCTCCTTTTACATTTAGTAATATATACAGAAGAAGGGGTTACTAGCTCCTTGCTCCTGGCATTTTAGTCGCCTCTTACAACATGCACGGCTTACGGAGGAGAAATTCTGTTCCACTTCCCCATGGAGGTAAGAGGAAACAAACAAGAACAAGAACCAGAAAGAAAATACAGTGGACCCCCGCATACCATTGGCCTTACATAACGTTAAATCCGCATACCAACACGTTTTATCGCTAAGATTTTGCCTCGCATACCGCTAAAAAACCCGCTCAACGCTGTTCGTCCGAGACGCGTCTAATGTGCGGCCTTAGCCAGCCTCACATGTTCCGCCGGTGGCATTGTTTACCAGCCAGCCTCCGCGGTAACATCCAAGCATACAATCGGAATATTTCATATTATTACAGTGTTTTTGGTGATTTTATCTGCAAAATAAGTGACCATGGGCCCCAAGAAAGCTTCTAGTGCCAACCCTACAGGAATAAGGGTGAGAATTACTATAGATATGAAGAAAGAGATCATTGATAAGTATGAAAGTGGAGTGCGTGTCTCCGAGCTGGCCAGGTTGTATAATAAACCCCAGTCAACCATCGCTACTATTGTGGGCAACAAAAAGGCAATCAAGGAAGCTGTTCTTGCCAAAGGTTCAACTGTGTTTTCGAAACAGAGATCGCAAGTGATGGAAGATGTTGAGAGACTCTTATTGGTGTGGACAAATGAAAAACAGGTAGCAGGAGATAGCATCTCTCAAGTGATCATAAGTGAAAAGGCTAGGAAGTTGCATCAGGACTTAATTAAAAAAATGCCTGCAACTAGTGATGATGTGAGTGAATTTAAGGCCAGCAAAGGTTGGTTTGAGAGATTTAAGAAGCGTAGTGGCATACATAGTGTGATAAGGCATGGTGAGGCTGCCAGTTCGGACCACAAAGCAGCTGAAAAATGTGCAGGAATTCAAGGAGTACATAGAAAGTGAAGGACTGAAACCTGAACAAGTGTTTAATTGTGATGAAACAGGCCTGTTTTGGAAGAAAATGCCAAGCAGGACCTACATTACTCAGGAGGAAAAGGCACTCCCAGGACATAAGCCTATGAAAGACAGGCTTACTCTGTTGATGTGTTCCAATGCTACTGGTGATTGCAAAGTGAAGCCTTTATTAGTGTATCACTCAGAAACTCCCAGAGCATTCAGACAAAAGAATATCCTCAAGGCTAATTTGTGTGTGCTGTGGAGGGCAAACAGTAAGGCATGGGTCACTAGGGACTTTTCTATGACTGGTTACACCATGCATTTGCCCCAATGTGAAAGATTACCTAACTGAAAAGAAATTAGACCTTAAGTGCCTCCTGGTGTTAGACAATGCCCCTGGTCATCCTACAGACGTGGCAGAGCGACTTTATGGAGACATGAAGTTCATTAAGGTGAAGTTTTTGCCTCCTAATACCACTCCTCTCCTGCAGCCCATGGACCAGCAGGTTATTGCAAACTTCAAAAAACTGTACACAAAAGCTCTGTTTGAAAGGTGCTTTGTAGTGACCTCAGAAACTCAACTGACTCTAAGAGAGTTTTGGAGAGATCACTTTAATATCCTCAATTGTGTAAACCTTATAGGTAAGGCTTGGGAGGGAGTGACTAAGAGGACCTTGAACTCTGCTTGGAAGAAACTGTGGCCAGAATGTGTAGACAAAAGGGATTTTGAAGGATTTGAGGCTAACCCTGAGAGGAGTATGCCAGTTGAGGAATCAATTGTGGCATTGGGGAAGTCCTTGGAGTTGGAGGTTAGTGGGGATGATGTGGAAGAGTTGGTGGAGGAGGACAATGAAGAACTAACCACTGATGAGCTGATAGATCAACTTCAACAGCAAGAGGCCAGACCTGAGGAAACTGGTTCGGAGGAGGGGAGAGAGAAATTGAAGAAGTTGCCTACTACAAAGATTAAGGAAATCTGTGCAATGTGGCTGAAAGTGCAAACCTTTATGGATGAAACTTACCCTCACACAGCTATTGCAAGCCGTGCTGGTGACTATTACACTGACAATGTTGTGAAACACTTTAGGGAAGTCATAAAGGAACGAGAGGTACAGGCCACTATGGACAGATATGTTGTGCGACAGAAGTCCAGTGACTCTGAAGCTGGTCCTAGTGGCATTAAAAGAAGAAGGGAAGTAACCCCAGAAAAGGACTTGACACCTCAAGTCTTAATGGAAGGGGATTCCCCTTCTAAACATTAAGACTCTCTCCTCCTCCCATCCCATCAATCATCACCAGATCTTCAATAAAGGTAAGTGTCATGTAATTGTGCATGCCTTTTTCAGTTTGTGTGTATTAAAATTAATATTTCATGTGTTAAAAATATTTTTCTTTCATACTTTGGGGTGTCTTGCACGGATTAATTTGATTTCCATTATTTCTTATGGGGAAAATTCATCCGCATAACGATAATTTCGCATAACAATGAGCTCTCATGCACGGATTAATATCATTATGCGGGGGTCCACTGTAGAAGAAAACCCAGAGGGGTGTGTATATATACTATATGTTTGTACATGTATGTGTAGTGTGACCTAAGTGCAAGTAGAAGTAGTAAGACGTACCTGAAATCTTGCATGTTTATGAGACAGACAAAAGACACCAGCAATTCTACCATCATGTAAAACAATTACAGGCTTTCGTTTTACACTCACTTGGCAGGATGGTAGTACCTCCCTGGGCGGTTGTTGTCTACCAACCTACTACCTAGGAAAATGTAATTATCAGAACATAAAAATAATGTAAATTAAAAAAAAAAAAATGAGAAAAAAAGGCACATCACCAACATTTCTGCAAGTGGCAGGACTCCATGTTGCCGTTAGGTGAGCATCCAGCACCAACTTTTCGGCCTTATATCTCAGTAAGTACTGACCCTAATTTTCTTTTTACTAAACATAGAAAACTACCCTCTTTATTAAAAAAAAAATCAAAATATTTGGAGCGCTAGCAGTGAAAACATAGATTAACGTTTGGACAGTTTAAAGTTAAGTGAGCAATAGAGCTAGTCATAAAAATATGCATATACAGTACACACATTACTTACCTTAAAATATGTTCATCCTTAGCTTATAATGAGTGGTGAATATATGTATTGTAGTAAGTCTGAATAAATGAAGAATGGATATAATTGAAAACTGCTGCATAAGCTAAGCACTGTAAAGTGGGGCCCGTCTGTACTAATTTTAGACTCTGCTCAATGTTTTGCTTAACCAGGAACTTTCCTTAGGACATACAATTAGTTTTTCTGAACATAAGCCAACTGTTAACCCATCCATTGTAATAACTGTAATAACTATGTTGTTGTTATTAGTAGTAGTACAAGTACCCTCCGACTTACGACCTGCTCAACATACGACCACTCGTACTTACGACCGTATGTCTGGCAGCATATACAGTAGTAAAATATTTAGTAAAAAGTAACATACGTCTGGCAGCATATACAGTAATAAAATATTTAGTAAAAAGTAACATACATCTGGCAGCATATACAGTAGTAAAATATTTAGTAAAAAATAACATACGATAATATGTAGGTACTTTATATAGCAAAGGTTTGACATTATGCCCTACCCAGTACGTCGGCAATTTTCTAAGGTTCGACTTGCATCCATTTTGACTTAAAACCGGTTGGTCAAAACCAAGCTAGGTTGTAAGCCGGATGGTACTTGTATTAGTATTTATTTTTCAACAAATTTTAAAAACTGGTAGACCTAATAAATAATAAGACATACAACTTAACTTTCATACTGGATGAACACTATATTCCACAACTCTATTACATCCTCCACACCAAGGTTGACTCTGTGTGAAGCAAGTGGATATCCTCGGCGGTCATAGTGGATTTCGGTACAGGGACCACAAGGACCAAACATTCCCATCTCCCAGAAATTGTCTTTCATTCCAAAAGGAATAATTCTGTTGCTGGGAACTCTGCAAAAATATACACAGTGTCTCACAAAATTGTAATGACACGATTGCAAACAAACCATACCCCGGCCGGGATTGAACCCGCGGTCAGAGAGTCTCAAAACTCCAGCCCGTCGCGTTAGCCACTAGTGGCTAACGCGACGGGCTGGAGTTTTGAGACTCTCTGACCACGGGTTCAATCCCGGCCGGGTTATGGTTTATATACAGTGTGAAAACAACATTTTAGATTCAGTGATTAATACAATGTGGCATGCTAAGAATATGTTACATTTATTCAGCATATGTCACACTCCCATACAGGCATGCCTCCTGACAAGCGAACCAGGTGCTAAGGCTTTAACGATCAGGGGCCCTGTCATTATACTAGTACTACTTAGGTTCAACAAGCTAATCAAAAGAAAGCCCACCAAAGCTGTGAAGCGATGTGGTACACTTGTAAAACAACTTTGGCAGACTTGCCTACACTGCTGGTCACTGCAGTTCTCACCATATCTTGTGTTTGCATTTTTGCCTCATTGTACATAGCTGTAAATACTGTACATAGGATATATACAGTGGACCCTTGATAATCGGCTGTAATCCACTACAGAGGCTCGGCCTAAAAACGATATGGCCGAAAACCGAAATAATATTTCCCATAAGAATTAATGTAAATACAATTAATCCGTTCCAGACAAAAATATTCACAAAAAAATATTTTTTTAACAATTAAATCAGTATTACATACCTTTATTGAAGACTAATGCTGGCTTTCTGCATGCCTGCTACACTTTCTGCATGCCTGCTACACTTCCTGCATGTCTGCTACACTTTCTGCATGCCTGCTACACTTCCTGCATGCCTGCTACACTCCCTGCATGCCTGCTACACTCTTTGCAGACCTGTTACACTCCCTGCATGCCTGCTACACTCTCTGCATGCCTGCTACACTCCCTGCATGCCTGTTACACTCCTTGCATGCCTATTACACTAGCTGCATGCCTGCTACACTCCCTGCATGCCTGCTACACTCTCTGCATGCCTGTTACACTCCCTGCATGTCTGCTACACTCCCTGCATGTCTGCTACACTCCCTGCATGCCTGTTACACTCCCTGCATGCCTGCTACACTCCCTGCATGCCTGCTACACTCCGTGCATGCCTGCTACACTCCGTGTATGCCTGCTACACTCCCTGCATGCCTGCTACACTCCCTGCATGCCTGCTACACTCCCTGCATGCCTGCTACACTCCCTGCATGCCTGCTACACTCCCTGCATGCCTGCTACACTCCCTGTATGCCTGCTACACTCCCTGTATGCCTGCTACACTCCCTGTATGCCTGCTACACTCCCTGTATGCCTGCTACACTCCCTGTATGCCTGCTACACTCCCTGTATGCCTGCTACACTCCCTGTATGCCTGCTACACTCCCTGCATGCCTGCTACACTCCCTGCATGCCTGCTACACTCCCTGCATGCCTGCTACACTCCCTGCATGCCTGCTACACCCCCTGCATGCCTGCTACACTCCCTGCATGCCTGCTACACTCCCTGCATGCCTGCTACACTCCCTGCATGCCTGCTACACCCCCTGCATTCCTGCTACACTCCCTGCATGCCTGCTACACTCCCTGCATGCCTGCTACACTCCCTGCATGCCTGCTATACTCCCTGCATGCCTGCTACACTCCCTGCATGCCTGCTACACTCCCTGTATGCCCTGCATGCCTGCTACACTCCCTGCATGCCAGCTACACTCCCTGCATGCCTGCTACACTCCCTGCATGCCTGCTACACTCCCTGTATGCCTGCTACACTCCCTGCATGCCTGCTACACTCCCTGCATGCCTGCTACACTACCTGCATGCCTGCTACACTCCCTGCATGCCTGCTACACTCCCTGCATGCCTGCTACACTCCCTGCATGCCTGCTACACTCCCTGCATGCCTGCTACACTCCCTGCATGCCTGCTACACTCCCTGCATGCCTGCTACACTCCCTGCATGCCTACTACACTCCCTGCATGCCTGCTACACTCCCTGCATGCCTGCTATACTCCTTGCATGCCTGCTACACTCCCTGCATGCCTGCTACACTCCCTGCATGTCTGCTACACTCCCTGCATGTCTGCTACACTCCCTGCATGCCTGCTACACTCCCTGCATGCCTGCTACACTCCCTGCATGCCTGCTACACTCCCTGCATGCCTGCTACACTCCCTGCATGCCTGCTACACTCCCTGTATGCCCTGCATGCCTGCTACACTCCCTGCATGCCCTGCATGCCTGCTACACTCCCTGCATGCCTGCTACACTCCCTGCATGCCTGCTACACTCCCTGTATGCCTGCTACACTCCCTGCATGCCTGTTACACTCCCTGCATGCCTGCTACACTCCCTGTATGCCTGCTACACTCCCTGCATGCCTGCTACACTCCCTGCATGCCTGCTACACCCCCTGCATGCCTGCTACACTCCCTGCATGCCTGCTACACTCCCTGCATGCCTGCTACACTTCCTGCATGCCTGCTACACCCCCTGCATTCCTGCTACACTCCCTGCATGCCTGCTACACTCCCTGCATGCCTGCTACACTCCCTGCATACTTGCTACACTCTCTGTATGCCCTGCATGCCTGCTACACTCCCTGCATGCCTGCTACACTCCCTGTATGCCTGCTACACTCCCTGCATGCCTGCTACACTCCCTGCATGCCTGCTACACTACCTGCATGCCTGCTACACTCCCTGCATGCCTGCTACACTCCCTGTATGCCTGCTACACTCCCTGCATGCCTGCTACACTCCCTGCATGCCTGCTACACTCCCTGCATGCCTGCTACACTCCCTGCATGCCTGCTACACTCCCTGTATGCCTGCTACACTCCCTGTATGCCTGCTACACTCCCTGCATGCCTGCTACACTCCCTGCATGCCTGCTACACTCCCTGCATGCCTGCTACACTCCCTGCATGCCTGCTATACTCCTTGCATGCCTGCTACACTCCCTGCATGCCTGCTACACTCCCTGCATGTCTGCTACACTCCCTGCATGCCTGCTACACTCCCTGCATGCCTGCTACACTCCCTGCATGCCTGCTACACTCCCTGCATGCCTGCTACACTCCCTGCATTCCTGCTACACTCCCTGTATGCCCTGCATGCCTGCTACACTCCCTGCATGCCCTGCATGCCTGCTACACTCCCTGCATGCCTGCTACACTCCCTGCATGCCTGCTACACTCCCTGCATGCCTGCTACACTCCCTGTATGCCTGCTACGCTCCCTGCATGCCTGTTACACTCCCTGCATGCCTGCTACACTCCCTGCATGCCTGCTACACTCCCTGCATGCCTGCTACACTCCCTGCATGCCTGCTACACTCCCAGCATGTCTGCTACACTCCCTGCATGCCTGCTACACTCCCTGCATGTCTGCTACACTCCCTGCATGCCTGCTACACTCCCTGCATGCCTGCTACACTCCCTGCATGCCTGCTACACTTCACATTTAAATTCCATGGTGTTTCTCACTTTCTTTACCACATGAACTTTACTAGGAACTTTCTTCGGAGCCATGGTTACTTATTTTGCAGCTGCACTGCAAAAAACCCACAAAAAACAATGGAAAACAAGCGAAATGTTTGGATGTATGAACAGAAGCTTCCTCACACACCGAGAGACACAGCCAAACTGGCAAGTAAGTGGCCCCAGCCGGCGGATGGACGTGTCCCAAACGGTTGATCACCGAAATAACAGGCGATCACCGGGAGCCAAAAAAACAGCCGATCACTGAGTTGGCCGATAACAGGAATGGCCGATAACCAAGGGTCCACTGTATATGAGGTCCAACACAAAAAAAAAAAAAAAAAGACTGTGTCCGTAACTCTTTTTATTCAACAAATTAAGAAAATCAACTATAATCACCTTCAAAATAGTTCCCTTCTGAATTGACATGCCACTGCATACAATGTTGCCAGTGTTCAAAACAATTCCATAGATCATATTCTGAAAGGCTGTTGAGGATCTCTGTTGTTTTTGCTTTCACATCTTCTACCAACAAAAAATGGATTCCTTTGAGCACCAGCTTGATCTCTGGGAAGAAGAAGAAGTCACAGGGAGCCAGGTCTAGCGAATAGAGTGAGTGCTCAAGCACAGTGATGCTTTTATTAGCTAAAAACTGTTTCACAGACAAAACATTGTGGGCTGGTGCACTGTCTTGGTCGTTTCCTTCTCATGTATTCATGCAGTTTCTGTTAGAATGTGTCGAACACTCTCCCTGTCCAAATGAACTTTCTCAGCTACTGCTCGAACACCCAATCTTCTGTCTTTTTGAATCACATTTTTCACTTTTTCAGTGTTGCCATTGGTAACTGCTGTGTGTCAGCAGCCTTGGCAATCATCATCTTTCACACTTTATCTGCCTTCAGAAAATCATTTGTGCCATTCAGAAATGCGTACATGAGACATGCATGCCTCAGTCAATAAATGAAAAGTTTGCATCACAGATTTCTTCAGTTTCACAAGAAACTTGATGTTAGCTCGCTATTCACCTTTGCACTCTGACATTTTCCAACTGAGGGTAAGAAAATGTCTATATCTGAACACACATTCACTCATAAGTGATCGAGTTTAGCCTTGGTTCCAGAGCTATAGGGTTAGTCTCTTTTTTTGTGTGTTGGACCTCATATATATGCTGTAAATACAAACTTGTTTTGGTGAAGGAAACACAGTCATTATTTATCTCTGCTTGCTTTTTTGCTCATTCCTAAATGGTTATCATACTACGGCAAGGTGTGCAGGCCACAGTCTACACCTGTGTATGTAATATACAGTATGTTCTGCTCTAGGGAACTGGTACAGTACTGTATCTAGAACTTTAGAATACAATAAGAAAAATATATAAGTAATTTTTATTTAGTGTGTACTTCATGAACATACATGTGTAATATATTTTTTTTATATGGTTGGTATTAGTCCTTGTATTAGTGTCCAAAATGCTATACATAATCATGGGCTTTTCCTTGTAACAAATATGCACTTTTAACCTACTATTGTAATCCTAATGTATATTCTTGGATAATAAATTTACCATTATCATTATCTCATCATTACCCGCTACCACACATGACTGTACCTACTGGACGGAAAAGAAAATCATAGCAGTCATCTGTGTATTACTGGTGGTAATGGCTGACTTGTGCATGACAGCCTCTCCTCACTTAGCGACATACTTGTTTACCGATGACCAGACTTACGACGGGCTCTCTGATCAGTATTCATACCTAAATAATGTATGTTAGACCTGATTTCCTCTATTATGTTTATTTCAATATACAGTACACTACTGTATAAACATTTAAAAATATACCAGAAATATTATAAATGGTGCAAAGGTGACATTAAAACAATATCAAAGATGGTTGACACAAACTCACTACCATTATAGTATGCTCCTCACTTAGCGATGAATTTGTTTAACGACGTGGTCTCAGGAACAGAACTCTGACGTTAATTAAGTGAGGAGAGACTGTACTAGACTTTCTCAAACACCACATCCTGCTTTTTGTAGATTTTCCCATGATGGTAACCTCTAGAAATGTAACCCCCTTAGACTATGGATATTTTACTATCTTGCATTTCAGTTCTTTAATCATTTCTTTTTTTTTTTTTGCAGCCATTTTTTCCTATGATATACTGATGAAAAGTTTGCCTGAAATGCTCTGCATAACTAAGGAGCTTTTCATGTGAGGGATGTAATGTCATCCAATTCTGTAGAAATGGTGTATCATGTGAAAATAAACTGACTGTCTGTTTGACTGACTGAGTAAGCTAGAATGAAAAAGCATTCAAAATTAATTACATTATCTAATTTATCGAGAGAATACTTTTGTTAGAAAGCTTTCTTTAAAAACAAATGAATCAAAAAATTTAAGATAATTACCCTATTGATCTCCAAATCTCCTCAACTTCCTTGTCAGCTTCAAGTCCTAGAGCATCATCTCCTCCAAAGTATGTTATGTAGAGACGGTTTGGAGGTAGTTTATAGACCTCGGTTAATAACTTCCATGCCATTGAACAAGCCTCTTTCTGTGAATTTGTAGTTCCAATAATAAAATACAGCATTTTTTTTTTTTAAATTGTCACTTGCAGACAAAATGATCAGAGATCAGTGAATAACTTTTTAAAGCAGTGAGAAGCATTGAGTGGAAGAGAGTTTAATCTTAAGTCTGCCTGAAATGCTCAGCATATAAAGTGGCTTTTGGCATGTTCACCAAATTGTTACACTCCTTTGTACAAACATGTATAATCCTAAAATAAAATTGTTATTGTTATTGTTATTTTAAGTCTTCTTGAAATGCTTTACACAACATGGGACTTTTTAAAAACATTACAGACATGCAATTCCCATAACATTTGGAAACAAAATTTGTATTTGTGTTGTATTAAACCATTTACTCTTAGTTTATTATGTGCTGCATGTATAATTTATGACCATACAGTATAAATTGTAAATTAAAAGTACTGTCATACCTTAAAATAATCAGCAAAAGACCAGCTTCCAAGCATCTCAAAGAATGTATGGTGAAATGTATCAGTACCAACTTGTGCCAAGTCATTGTGTGTGCCACCAACACGTATGCATTTCTGGCTGCTTGTAGCACGAGCATACTCCCTCTGGGTCTCACCGAGGAATACTCCTTTGAACTGTGGAAACAGAGAGGCATGCATTTTAACCATATCTTAATTAACTAAATAATCAAGTACCTCGGTGGTGTAAATATTATGCAGAGAACTTGTAGTGTGGAAATTAGGAGGAGGTGTGAAGTTACAAAAAAAGTACAGTATTATTCTGAGGGCTGAAGAGGGGTTATTGAGGTGGTTTGGTCACTAAGAGAGGATGGAGCAAAACAGAATGACTTGAAGTGTGTATAAATCTGTAGTAGAGGAGAGGAGGTGTAGAGGTTGTCCTAGGAAAGGATGGAGGGAGGGAGTAAAAGAGGTTCTGTGTGCAAGGGGCGTGGACATACAGCAGGCATGTGTGAGTGTGTTAGATAAGAGTAAATTGAGACAAATGGTTTTTGGGACCTGACAAGCTGTTGGAGTGTGAGCAGGGTAATATTTTGTGAAGGGATTCAGGGAAACCAGTTAGCCGGACTCGAGTCCTGGAAGTGGGAAGTACAATTCCTGCACTTTAAAGGAGGGGTTTGGGATGCTGGCTATTTGGAGTGACATCTAAATTGTCATATCTGGGCACCTCTGCAAAGACAGTGATTATGTGTGAATGATGATGAAAGTGTTGCTTTCTTTTTTTGGGTCATCCTGCCTCAGTGAGAGATGTTGAAAAAAAAAATGATAAAATTAAATCATTCAAAAAATATGGTAGAATTTTTACATACTGGGAACGCCTTCAAGTCTTAAACATGTACTCATTGGAGTGGAGGAGAGAGAGATACATGATAATTTATACCTGGAAAGTACTTGAGGGCCTGGTCCCAAATCTGCACAGCCATAACAACATACTGGAGTGAGAGATATGGGAGGGAGTGTAAAATAAACCCAGTGAGGAGCAGGGGTGTGGTGGGGACAATAAGGGAATACTGTATCAACATCCGGGGTCCCAGACTATTCAACATCTTACCAGAAGATATCAGAAACATGGCTGGAACAAGTGTAGAAGGCTTCAAGAGGAAACTGGACAAGTATCTTCCCCAGGTGCCAGATCAACCAGGCTGTGATGGATATGTTGGGCAGTGGGCCTCCAGCAGCAACAGCCTGGTTGACCAGGCAAGCACCAGACAAGCTTGGCCCATGGCAGGGCTCAGAGAGTAGAGAAACTCTCAAAACTCTTCAAAGGTAAGGTATATCAAAGATATACTGTTTTACGTAAAGGTTTGAGGCCACTATGTTGATGCTCGATCAAGCTACCCTGATCTTATTTTCATATACTCTTGTAAAGTACCATATATGACAATCATTTAGCAATATATAGCAATATATATCAGAGTAACTGATATATATAAGCTACTTTATAGAAAGCCCCTTATTATTATGCAAGGCATAGCAGGTTTCATTAAAATTAAAAAATATCTTAAAATTAAAATTGTGCTAGCACCAGGTAAAATCTATCAGACTTGATAAAGCTGTGAAGGTGAAATTTTGTCTTCAAGTTTACAATTGCTGTTTGTGTGTCTTTATCAGTACAGCTGATCAGTATTCCCATACATAGTATCAATACAGTTAAAACAGCTGTCACAAGGAGATAGTGGTCTCTGTCATCGGTCCCATGTGCAGAAAAGTATTTTTCATTCTAGAAAACAATGTGCAGGTTTTATGTGTAATGTACAGCATTCTGCATTTGTGTTACTAGATCATCAGTGACTGGTTGTGTTACAGGTCAGCCATCACTAATCTGGCATCATTGGGACCTGTAGTGTGCCGGATTAGTGAGTTTGACGGATTACAGAGTGGTTAGGTTAGAATATACTTATATTTTGGCCTTTCTTTGATTAGTTTATCCTGCAGCATATAAATATTCATTATAATATAATAATAATAATATCTTTATTTATTACAAGTACATGTACAAGGTATACAAGCCTATCTGACATCAATGACATACTACTATACAGAAAGCATTTCAGGCAAATTAGGTCAGTTTTATCCCAGGATGCGACTCACACCAGTCGACTAACACCTAGGTACCCATTTTAAATTGATGGGTGAACAGGGACAAGGACAGCAGGTGTCTTATGGAAACACGTCTCTAATGTTTTCCAGCCATACCAGAGGAGATTCAAACCCCAGACCTCAGTGTGTGAGGTGAGTGCGCTAGCAATCGAGCTACTGGACACCATTATTTCTTGTTCACTTATAAAACTGCGTTGCTTTAGACCTTTTAACAGTTCACCTGTCAACTGAATTGACCTATCAATAGAGACTCTTTCTGCTAACATCTTCCTTATTTTCATCACTGCTTTCTCTTCTACTGGCTTGCTGCTATGGATTTACAACCATCTGCATAATTTCTGAGTCAGTATAATGATGAAATCTGAGTCAGTATAATGATGAAATTTCAAATTATGCTAGCCGAAATTAGTGCTGGATTACTGATGGAACCAGATAACTGACTGCCAGATTAGTGATGGTCAACCTGTATTAGATCATAGCCCAAATCAAGAAATGCAATGAATGCAACATTATTTTTTTTTTCAACAAACCGGCCGTATCCCACCGAGGCAGGGTGGCCCCAAAAGAAAAATAAAAGTTTCCCTATTCAAATTTAGTAATCTATACAGGAGTAGTGGTTACTAGCCCCTTGCTCCCGGCATTTTAGTCGCCTCTTACAACATGCATGGTTTACGGAGGAAGAATTCTGTTCCACTTCCCCATGGAGGTAAGAGGAAATAAACAAGAACAAGAACTAGAAAGAAAATAGAAGAAAACCCAGAGGGGTGTGTGTATATATATATGCTTGTACATGTATGTGTAGTGTGACCTAAGTGTAAGAAGAAGTAGCAAGACATACCTGAAATCTTGCATGTTTAAGAAACAGAAAAAAGGACACCAACAATCCTACCATCATGTAAAACAATTACAGGCTTTCATTTCACACTCGCTTGGCAGGATAGTAGTACCTCCCTGGGCGGTTGCTGTCTACCAATCTACTACCTAGGATTATTATTATTATTATTATTATTATTATTATTATTATTATTATTATTAATACTGCACTATTATTACATTCATGGGGAATCACTAAACCCATAGAGATCAACAACACCTGGTTCAATATACACCTACCATCCGACTTACGACCTGCTCGACTTACGACCACTCAACTTACGACCGTGTTTTTTATGCCAAATTTTTGGGAAATAAACAACTATTTGTGTTGTACACAGTGCTTATCCTAAACCTTACAGTATAAAATACAGTACTAACAACATAAAAAGTAAAGTAAAACATGAAATACCAAAATAAAACAATAAAATAAAGTCATTACAAAAATGTTTTGTTGATATTCAGTAGTAAAGTTTGACTTACGACCATTTCGACTTACGACCGGTTTCTCGGAACCGAACTCGGTCGTAAGTCGGATGGTAGGTGTAATACAGTGGAACCCCGGTTTTCGTCTGGTCCGGTTATCGTACAATTCAGTTTTTGACAACTTTTTTCAGCGAAAAATTTTCCACATTTTCATACATCCGCTCGGAAATCGTCCATACCAGACGCATCCGCCTGGCCGCGGGACGCGGCCACTCATACGTTCATGACTCAGTCTGCCTTTGTTACTCGTTCAGTGAGCATTACTCCACGTGTTCATCTGAAGCATTTCGTAATAATCCATTGTTTTTTGCTTGCGACTGCTAAATAAGCCACCATGGGGCCAAAGAAAGTTCTGAGTGCCAGCTCTTTGGTAAAAAAGGTGAGAAACATGATAGAATTCAAGACAGAATTCATAGAAAAATACGAAAGTGGCATACATGTGATGTTAAATGTTAATTTATCCATTTTGTTAGTCATTTATATCTCACTGTTTTCTGTATGTAAAACTATAGTTATTCTCTATAAAATGTATTTTTTGTTAATATTTTTGGGTGTCTTTATCAGATTAATTGAATTTACATTATTTCTTATGGGAAATATTACTTCAGTTTTCGTACAAATCGGTTGTTGGCTGACCTTCTGGAACAGATTAAAGATGGAAACCGGGGTTCCACTGTACTGGATATTAAAACATTATAATAATAGAATTTCTCAAGTTAAATAAATAAAATCATTCAGAAAAAATAATATATTTTACAAAAAATACAGCTGAATGGGTTCCTGTCAATAATAATAACAAATCAATACAATAACTTTTACAATGATGATTATAAATTTTACAACAATAGTGTTTCAAAGTAATACTAACTTGGTTCATGCCAGCATTAACAAAAGCCAAGGTTGGATCATTCCATGGGATCACAGGACTTGAGCGAACATGATGATGACCAAGGTCCTTAAAGTATTCAATGAAAGTGTTTCTGACTTTCCGAGAAGGCCAGTGCAGGCGGCGGCGGCAGCATGCTCTCACTCTGGATGCAAGTGCTGCCATCCTTATAAGTTTCCCACTCCACAGCATCTGTAGTGTCAGGGCTTTTATCTGAGTTAATGATGCATATCATTCATCACTTGGCAAATATTAAATAAAGCAGTTTTAGTCTTCCAGTAAAAACAAAATTATGAGTAAACAGCCACATATTGTAACTACTTAAGTCTAGACAAGATAAGAATGGTTAACTTTTTAATAAATCTTTATTTTATCTTAATACTGATGTGAGGTAGTCAAGGTGGAGGTTTATAAGAATAATGATCTTGAAGTTGCACATAATAAAAACAATATTACAATTAATGGTTCACACAGCAATATTTTATGGATTAGCAGATGTTTTAATAGACTAGAGGTCATATAATATAATATTTGGGAGAGTTGCTTCAAACTGGTTAGAAGTTGTTTTTGTTGGTTTAGTTAGTATTGAGAGATAAGATGATTTTTAAGCATACCTCTGAATTTGTATGTTGTCAGGGGATCCTTTACCGGTTCAGGTAGTGAATTCCAGATCTTTGGGCCCTCTATGTGCACTGCATTTTTGTATAGTGAGACTGACATGAGGGATGTCGAAGAGTGCCTTGTGCCTTGTATTGTGACTGTGCATTCTGTTGTTGCTATCAAGGAGAAGTTTAACCCTTTGACTGTCGCAACCCCCAATCCTGAGGTGTCTCCTGGTGTCGCAAAATTTAAAAAAAAAAAAAATTATTTTTTCTTATCAAATGATAGAGAATCTTTTCCCGATTGTAAAGACACCAAAAAAACGAAATTTGATGGGAAAACTGACGAAATTACGCTCTCGTGAAGTTAGCGACCTCAGCGATATTTACAAATCGGCGATTTCGCCCACTTTGAGCCCTATTTTCGGCTAATTCCATTATTCCAGTCAACCATACTCATAGCTATTTCTTCAAAACTCCATTTTTTCCATCGATTAAGTACAAGAAACTGCCAATTTACCGATTTCAACTACCCAATAATATGGTCAGAAATTTGCAATTTGGCCAATTTCACAAAAATTAAAAAATATGACAATTTCAAAATAAGGACCAGAATGAACAATGCAGACATTCCTGGCTCTAAAATAACATTTTCTTTGTTCATCAGTCATGTCTCCAGGCCCCTCTGATATTACTCTTGCTTTTTATTTTGAAATTTTATTCAAACAAAAAATAGAAGATTTACTGTTATGCAGACTACTGCAATACTGTAATAATTGTAAAAATTACATCAACCCATTCATGACTGCATATTAGAATGGCTATTTGGACATTTATTGGACAATGACATCATTTGTTTACTTTTGAACATCGGCAAAAATCAAACATTTCCCGTACTTTGTGCTCCATTTCCAGGTTCTTTTTATAGTAAAATTAATCAAAATCACCTCTATTTCTATAATATAGTTTCCATTCTATCAAATGAGACCAAGAAAACGAGAATACAACCACAAATACTATACGAAAATAGACCACAAAGTCGGCATTTTAATTAAAAAAGTCGGAGTTTTTTTTCTCATTATGCACTGCGTGCTCCAGGATTTTTTTTATATGGTGAACACTGACCACACAGACCCATTCTCTCACATGTGGGCCTACCAGCTTTCTCCTGCCTGATTTGAAGCCGCTAGAATTTATGAGTATATATACGTCAAACACGGTACCTCATAAACGTATATATACGGCCGCGACAGTCAAAGGGTTAAGTGGAGGGTTTATATTGGAGTTTAATGTTCTATATATATAGTAGGCACAATAGTATGAGTGTATGTCTTGTATATTTAGTAGGTTCAGGCTTTTGAAAAGTGGTGGGGTGTACTGTCTGGCACAGGAATTGGTCATATTAATAACAGAGTAAAATATTGAATATTTGCAATCTGCCACACTTCAACTGTCTAGACTTAAGTAGTCTTTAAGTATTAGGACTGCCCAAAATGCCTTGGCATGATAGTGGCTTTCTTTGTACCAATCAAATTATGAAATGTAAACACACAGTGTAACCTTTGCAAACAAATAAACTTTTTTACAGGTTGGCCATCACTAATCCGGCATCATTGGGACCTGTAGTGTACCGGATTAGTGAGTTTGCTAGATTACAGAGTGGTTAGGTTAGAATACACTTGATTAACCTATCAGTAGAGGCTTTCTGATATATCTTCCTCATTTTCATCACTGCTTTCTCCTCCACTGGCTTGCTGCAGTGGATTTACAACCATCTGCATAATTTCTGAGTCGGTACAATGATGAAACTTGTGTCAGTGTAATGATGAAATTTGAAATTATGCTAGCCAAAATTAGTGCCGGATTACTGATGGAACCGGATGACTGATGGCCGGATTAATGATGGCCGACTGTATTTTGATTTTTTAATCATCCACACAGCAGCTTTTTATTGGGTTATTAAAGGTTTAAGGTGGTTAGCTGTGGTTGATCCCCAAGCACAAATGCCATAGGTGAGGTAGGGATATATTAAAGAGTGGTATAGGGTAAGGAGTGTTGTTTGGGGTACATAATACCGTATCTTGGAAAGGATGTCTACTGATTTGGAAATTTTCTTGGATATATGCTGGATGTGGGAATAAAATTTAAGATTATAGTCAAGATAAGACCTAGAAATTTACCCTCATGTGTCTTGTTATGGGGGAAACATTTATCGATATATTAAGTTGGATATTTAAGACTCTGTTTCCAAACAGCATGAAGTATGTTTTCTCTATGTTGAGAGTGAGTTTGTTGGTTATCATCCAAGTACAGTAGTATATTTTTTTAGCAGCTCGTTGTTTACAACATGTCAAAATAACAAATATGAAAAAAAATACATTCAAAATTCAATCATAATCCTCCTACCTTTTACCATCCCTCCTCGCTCCACCACAATCTAACCAGCCAGAGAATACACCTTTCTCCCACTGCCCATAGTCAATACTCTGTACTGACTATGGGCAGTAACTAAACTTTATTTGATGTAACTAACTTTATTTGGCCATGTCTCCATTTTCTTTTGACCTGGGGCAAGACAAACTGCAAACTAACAATAGAATTTCTTTCAAATTGTATTCACTGTCTTGGGCCCTCTGCTTTTCTCTTTAACAACAACGATCTTCCAAACGTATCACAGCAACTTAGACTTGTTCTCCTCACTGATGACACAACTATTGTCATCTCCCACCTAAATTTAGCATCCCTCAACAACGTTAATGAAGAGCTCTTAACCTTAACTTAAATTGTCCAAACGTAGATCTACAAATGCACGCATAGCACTCCAAACGTAGATCAACATTTTATTTTTCATTCCTTCAAATTTGGCACAATGTTTTGGCAGATTAAAACATCACCCAAATCTTTCAGTGGGCTGCAGAAAACAATATGAAGTTCAACGATGAGAAATTTCAATTACTCCGATATGGTAAACATGAGGAAATTAAAACTTCATCAAAGTACAAAACAAATTCCGGCCACAAAATAGAGCGAAAAACCAACGTCAAAGACCTGGGAGTGATCATGTCGGAGGATCTCACCTTCAAGGACCATAACATTGTATCAATCGCAGCTGCTAGAAAAATGACAGGATGGATAATGAGAACCTTCAAAACTAGGGATGCCAAGCCCATGATGACACTCTTCAGGTCGCTTGTTCTATCTAGGCTGGAAATTACTGCACACTAACAGCACCTTACCCTTCAGACATAACTGTTTGCCATACTCCTTGCACTGAAATGCATCTATGTATCTAAGATTGACAGTTTAATTGTAATTGATTCTCTGTCATCCATAAATGCTCTCAACTCATTAAGCATAAATTGTGGCATGCTTGTGTCAGAAACCAGACACAGGTATGGTAAGATTGAGGACAGTGGAGTCAGAGTGAACATGCTGTGGATTCCATCTCACATTGGTCTTTGGATGCTTGATAGAACTGATAAATTGGCTAAGCTGTATGCTTTCAAAGAGGGAGTAGATTACAATCTTGGCTTGTCAGGTAGTAGTTTGAGAACAATAATACGAAAAGAACTTCAACTGAATTTTATTGACTTAAGACTCAGGGAGATTGACACCAGTCAGTCCATCTATCATCATTCTATCATGCAGGAGGAGCCACATGTCTATGGTGCATCCAACAAAATAAGCAAACTCTTGGATGTCACTACTGCCCGGCTCCGACTGGGTTACAAGTATCTTTGGCAGGTTAAATCATCACCACCAAATGTAGACCAAACGAAATGTAAACTTTGCTAGATGGACTGTTGTCACACCCTGCATCATCATGTACTGGAGTGCGATAAAATTAATGAATTTAGAGACCACTCACTCAGAAATGTTCAAGAAATAGCAAAGTATTTTATCCACAGCCACAACCTGGAGACCACAACCACAGTGGTATATTACAGACCATTCTGGAGAAATACCCTGATTTTGCTAGCTGTAAATAAAGCATTACCACATGTGTGTGTGTATGTGTATGTACTCACCTATTTGTGGTTGCAGGGGTCGAGTCTTAGCTCCTGGCCCCCGCCTCTTCACCGGTTGCTACTGGGCCCTCTCTCTCCCCACTCCATGAGCTTTATCAAACCTCGTCTTAAAACTGTGTATGGTTCCTGCCTCCACTACGTCATTTTCTAGGCTATTCCACTGCCTTACAACTCTATGACTGAAGAAATACAGTGGACCCCCGGTTAACGAACTTTTTTCATTCCAGTAGTATGTTTAGGTGCCAGTACTGACCGAATTTTTTCCCATAAGGAATATTGTGAAGTAGATTAGTCCATTTCAGACCCCCAAACATACACGTACAAACGCACTTACATAAATACACTTACATAATTGGTCGCATTTGGAGGTGATCGTTAAGCGGGGGTCCACTGTACTTCCTAATATCTCTCTGACTCATTTGTGTCTTCAACTTCCAATTGTGGCCTCTTGTTTCTGTGTCCCCTCCCTGGAACATCCTGTCTTTGTCCACCTTGTCTATTCCACGCAGTACAGTGGACCCCCGCATAACGATTACCTCCGAATGCGACCAATTATGTAAGTGTATTTATGTAAGTGCATTTATACGTGTATGTTTGGGGGTATGAAATGGACTAATCTACTTCACAATATTTCTTATGGGAACAAATTCGGTCAGTACTGGCACCTGAACATACTTCTGGAGTGAAAAAATATCGTTAACCGGGGGTCCACTGTATTTTATATGTCGTTATCATGTCTCCCCTGACCCTCCTGTCCTCCAGTGTCATCAGGCCGATTTCCCTTAATCTTTCTTCGTAGGACATTCCCCTTAGCTCTGGAACTAACCTTGTGGCAAACCTTTGTACTTTCTCTAGTTTCTTGACGTGCTTTATCAAGTGCGGGTTCCAAACAGGTGCTGCATACTCCAGTATGGGCCTGACATACACGGTGTACAGTGTCTTGAACGATTCCTTACTAAGGTATCGGAATGCTGTTCTCAGGTTTGCCAGGCGCCCATATGCTGCAGCAGTTATCTGATTGATGTGTGCTTCTGGAGACATGCTCGGTGTTATACTCACCCCAAGATCTTTCTCCTTGAGTGAGGTTTGCAGTCTTTGGCCACCTAGCCTATACTCTGTCTGTGGTCTTCTGTGCCCTTCCCCTATCTTCATGACTTTGCATTTGTGTATGTGTATGTGTGTGTGTACTCACCTATTTGTACTCACCTATTTGTGGTTGCAGGGGTCGAGTCATAGCTCCTGGCCCCGCCTCTTCACTGATTGCTACTAGGTCCTCTCTCTCCCTGCTCCATGAGCTTTATCATACCTCGCCTTAAAACTATGTATGGTTCCTGCCTCCACTACTTCACTTTCTAGACTATTCCACGACTTGACTACTCTATGACTGAAGAAATACTTCCTAACATCCCTTTGATTCATCTGAGTCTTCAACTTCCAATTGTGACCTCTTGTGTATGTGTCCCATCTCTGGAACATCCTGTCTTTGTCCACCATGTCTATTCTGCGCAGTATTTTATATGTCGTTATCATGTCTCCCTTGACCCTCCTGGCCTCCAGTGTCGTCAGGCCGATTTCCCTCAACCTTTCTTCGTACGACAATCCCCGTAGCTCTGGGACTAGTCTTGTTGCAAACCTTTGCACTTTCTCTAATTTCTTGACGTGCTTAACTAGGTGTGGATTCCAAACTGGTGCTGCATACTCCAGTATGGGCCTAACGTAAATGGTATACAGTGTCTTGAACGACTCCTTATTGAGGTATCGGAACGCTATCCGTAGGTTTGCCAGGCGCCCGTATGCTGCAGCAGTTATCTGATTTATGTGCGCCTCAGGAGATATGCTCGGTGTTATACTCACCCCCAGATCTTTTTCCTTGAGTGAGGTTTGCAGTCTTTGGCCATCTAAACTATATTGTGTCTGCGGTCTTCTTTGCCCTTCCCCAATCTTCATGACTTTGCATTTGGCAGGGTTAAACTCAAGGAGCCAGTTTCTGGACCAGGCTTGTAGCCTATCCAGGTCTCTTTGTAGTCCTGCCTGATCCTCATCCGATTTGATTCTTCTCATTAATTTCACATCATCTGCAAACAAGGACACTTCTGAGTCTATCCCTTCCATTATGTCGTTCACATATACCAAGAACAGCACAGGTCCTAGGACTGACCCCTGTGGAACCCCGCTTGTCACAAGCGCCCACTCTGACACCTCGTCACGTACCATGACTCGTTGTTGCCTCCCTGTCAGGTATTCTCTGATCCATTGCAGTGCCTTTCCTGTTATGTGTGCCTGATCTTCTAGCTTTTTCAGTAACCTCTTGTGAGGAACTGTGTCGAAGGCCTTTTTGCAGTCCAAAAAAATGCAGTCGATCCACCCCTCTCTCTCTTGTCTTACTTCTGTCACCTTTTCATAAAACTCTAGTAGGTTTGTGACACAGGATTTTCCTTCCCTGAAACCATGCTGGTTGTCAATTATACACTTGTTTCTTTCCAGGTGCTCCACCACTCTCCTCCTGATGATCTTCTCCATGACCTTGCATACTATACACGTTAGTGATACAGGTCTGTAGTTTAGTGCCTCATGTCTGTCTCCCTTTTTAAAAATTGGGACTACATTTGCCATCTTCCATACCTCAGGGAGTTGCCCAGTTTCAAATGATGTGTTGAAGATCTTTGTTAATGGCACACACAATATCTCTGCTCCCTCTTTAAGGACCCATGGAGAGATGTTGTCTGGTCCCACCGCCTTTGAGGTGTCAAGTTCGCATAGCAGCTTCTTCACTTCCTCCTTGGTTATATGTACCTCATCCAGCACTTGCTGGTGTACCCCCCTGTTCTGATTTCCTGGAGTCCTACTGTGTGTGTGTGTATATATGTGTGTGTGTATGGGTGTGTGTGTATGTATGTGTGTGTGTAGGTGTGTGTGTGTATGTGTGTGTGTGAGTGTGTGTGTGTGTGCATGTGTGTGTGTGTGTGCATGTGTGTGTGTGTGTACTCACCTAGTTGAGGTTGCAGGGGTCGAGTCCAAGCTTCTGGCCCCGCCTCTTCACTGGTTGCTACTAGGTCACTCTCCCTGAACCATGAGCTTTACCGTACCTCTGCTTAAAGCTATGTATGGATCCTGCCTCCACTACATCACTTCCCAAACTATTCCACTTCCTGACTACTCTGTGGCTGAAGAAATACTTCCTAACATCCCTTTGATTCATCTGTGTCTTCAGCTTCCAACTGTGTCCCCGTGTTGCTGTGTCCAGTCTCTGGAACATCCTGTCTTTGTCCACCTTGTCAATTCCTCTCAGTATTTTGTAAGTCGTTATCATGTCCTCCCTATCTCTCCTGTCCTCCAGTGTCGTCAGGTCGATTTCCCTTAACCTCTCCTCATAGGACATACCTCTTAACTCTGGGACTAGTCTTGTTGCAAACCTTTGCACTTTCTCTTGTTTCTTTACATGCTTGGCTAGGTGTGGGTTCCAAACTGGTGCCGCATACTCCAATATGAGCCTAACGTACACGGTGTACAGGGTCCTGAGCGATTCCTTATTGAGATGTCGGAATGCTGTTCTGAGGTTTGCCAGGCGCCCATATGCTGCATCAGTTATTTGGTTGATGTGCGCTTCAGGAGATGTGCCTGGTGTTATACTTACCCCAAAATCTTTTTCCTTGAGTGAGGTTTGCAGTCTCTGGCCCCCTAGACTGTACTCCGTCTGCGGTCTTCTTTGCCCTTCCCCAATCTTCATGACTTTGCACTTGGTGGGATTGAACTCCAGGAGCCAATTGCTGGACCAGGTCTGCAGCCTGTCCAGATCTCTTTGTAGTTCTGCCTGGTCTTCGATCGAATGAATTCTTCTCATCAACTTCACGTCATCTGCAAACAGGGACACCTCGGAGTTTATTCCTTCCGTCATGTCGTTCACAAATACCAGAAACAGCACTGGTCCTAGGACTGACCCCTGTGGGACCCCACTGGTCACAGGTGCCCACTCTGACACCTCGCCACGTACCATTACTCGCTGCTGTCTTCCTGACAAGTATTCCCTGATCCATTGTAGTGCCTTCCCTGTTATCCCTGCTTGGTCCTCCAGTTTTTGCACTAATCTCTTGTGTGATACTGTGTCAAACGCCTTCTTGCAGTCCAAGATGCAATCCACCCACCCTTCTCTCTCTTGTCTTACTGCTGTCAAATTGTCATAGAACTCCAGTAGGTTTGTGACACAGGATTTCCTGTCCCTGAAATCATGTTGGCTGCTGTTGATGAGATCATTCCTTTCTAGGTGTTCCACCACTCTTCTCTTGACAATCTTCTCCATGACTTTGCATACTATACATGTCAGTGACACTGGTCTGTAGTTTAGTGCTTCATGTCTGTCTCCTTTTTTAAAGACTGGGACTACATTTGCTGTCTTCCATGCCTCAGGCAATCTCCCTGTTTCGATAGATGTATTGAATATTGTTGTTAGGGGTACACATAGCGCCTCTGCTCCCTCTCTCAGGACCCATGGAGAGATGTTATCTGGCCCCATTGCCTTTAAGGTATCTAGCTCACTCAGAAGCCTCTTCACTTCTTCCTCGGTTGTGTGTACTGTGTCCAGCACCTGGTGGTGTGCCCCACCTCTCCGTCTTTCTGGAGCCCCTTCTGTCTCCTCTGAACACTTCTTTGAATCTCTTGTTGAGTTCCTCACATACTTCATGGTCATTTCTTGTTGTCTCTCTTCCTTCCTTAGCCTGATTACCTGGTCCTTGACTGTTGTTTTCCTCCTGATGTGGCTGTATAACAGCTTCAGGTCAGATTTGGCTTTCGCTGCTATGTCGTTTTCATATTGTCGTTGGGCCTCCCTTCTTATCTGTGCATATTCGTTTCTGGCTCTATGACTGCTCTCCTTATTCTCCTGGGTCCTTTGCCTTCTATATTTCTTCCATTCCCTAGCACACTTGGTTTTTGCCTCCTTGCACCTTTGGGTGAACCATGGGCTCATCCTGGCTTTTTCATTATTCCTGTTTCCCTTGGGTACAAACCTCTCCTCAGCCTCCTTGCACATTGTTGCTACATATTCCATCATCTCATTAACTGGCTTCCCTGCCAGTTCTCTGTCCCACTGAACCTTGTTCAGGAAGTTCCTCATTCCCGTGTAGTCCCCTTTCTTGTAGTTTGGTTTCATTTGTCCTGGCCTTCCTGCTTCCCCCTCCACTTGTAGCTCTACTGTATATTCGAAGCTCAAAACCACATGATCGCTGGCCCCAAGGGGTCTTTCATATGTGATGTCCTCAATATCTGCACTACTCAAGGTGAATACTAAGTCCAGTCTTGCTGGTTCATCCTCTCCTCTCTCTCTTGTAGTGTTCCTTACGTGTTGGTACATGAAGTTTTCCAGTACCACCTCCATCATCTTAGCCCTCCATGTATCTTGGCCCCCATGTGGCTCCAAGTTCTCCCAGTCGATCTCCTTGTGGTTATAGTCACCCATGATCAGGAGCTTTGCCCTGCATGCATGAGCTCTTCTGGCCACTGCAGCCAGTGTGTCAACCATCGCTCTATTGCTCTCATCATACTCTTGCCCTGGCCTCCTGCTGTTCTGTGGTGGGTTATACATCACTGCAATTACCACCTTGGGACCTCCAGAGTGAAGCGTTCCCGCTATGTAATCACTTTCTTCTCCGCTGTCTCCTCTCTCCAGCTCGTCAAAATTCCATCGGTGTTTGATCAGCAGTGCCACTCCTCCGCCCCCCCCCTGTTACTTCTGTCTTTCCTCAGGATCTGGTATCCCGTTGGAAAGATGGCATCTGTTATCATACCTGTAAGCTTGGTTTCTGTGAGCGCTATGATGTCCGGTGATGCCTCTTTGACTCTTTCGTGCCACTCCTCCCACTTGTTTGTTATTCCATCAGCATTTGTGTACCATACCTTCAGTTTCCTTTCCAACACTGTGGTTTGAGGGGCCTGTGGGGGTAGGAGACCTGGTAGCATACTGTGGGATTCTATAGTTGGGGGTTGGGTGGAAGCTGTGGATATGGATTGTAGTGTGTGTTGGGATAGTGTGATAGGTTGTGGGGTTCTGAGGATAGTTGTGTGTGTGCTTGCCCTTGCTGCTCTGTTCTGCTCTGACTGACCTCTGCTGGTTCCATCCTTGTCTCCTTTCCTAGCTCCTTTCACTTTTTTGTCCTCTCCCTCAGCTGCTGTCGCTCTGTTTGTGTTCTGTCTCTGTCTAGGAACACCTTCTTGTACTCTTCCAAATTTTTCAACCATGGTTTCTCTTGGAGGATCTTGTTCTGCACTGTTTCTGTCCTGAGAATCAGCTTGATCAGTCAGTTTCTCCCCTTCAAGTACCCCCCTATTCTCTGAAAATTTACAATCTCGTCCATGTCTTCTCCCCCTATTTCTGTGATGATTTTCTCAATCTCCTTTCTTTCTTCCTGCCGTCTTTCAGTGTGTGTCCTTTCCTCTCCCCCGAAGCCCATGGATAAACACTGATTTTGCCCTTTCCTCCTACCATTGCCTCTCCCTCTGTGACTCTGGTTCCTGTGTGTGTGTGTGTGTGTGTGTGTGTGTGTGTGTGTGTGTGTGTGTGTGTGTGTGTGTGTGTGTGTGTGTGTGTGTGTGTACTCACCTAGTTGAGGTTGCGGGGGTCGAGTCCGAGCTCCTGGCCCCGCCTCTTCACTGATCGCTACTAGGTCACTCTCCCTGAGCCGTGAGCTTTATCATACCTCTGCTTAAAGCTATGTATGGATCCTGCCTCCACTACATCGCTTCCCAAACTATTCCACTTACTGACTACTCTGTGGCTGAAGAAATACTTCCTAACATCCCTGTGATTCATCTGTGTCTTCAACTTCCAACTGTGTCCCCTTGTTACTGTGTCCAATCTCTGGAACATCCTGTCTTTGTCCACCTTGTCAATTCCTCTCAGTATTTTGTATGTCGTTATCATGTCCCCCCTATCTCTCCTGTCCTCCAGTGTCGTCAGGTTGATTTCCCTTAACCTCTCCTCGTAGGACATACCTCTTAGCTCTGGGACTAGTCTTGTTGCAAACCTTTGCACTTTCTCTAGTTTCTTCACGTGCTTGGCTAGGTGTGGGTTCCAAACTGGTGCCGCATACTCCAATATGGGCCTAACGTACATGGTGTACAGGGTCCTGAATGATTCCTTATTAAGATGTCGGAATGCTGTTCTGAGGTTTGCTAGGCGCCCATATGCTGCAGCAGTTATTTGGTTGATGTGCGCTTCAGGAGATGTGCCTGGTGTTATACTCACCCCAAGATCTTTTTCCTTGAGTGAGGTTTGTAGTCTCTGACCCCCTAGACTGTACTCCGTCTGCGGCCTTCTTTGCCCTTCCCCAATCTTCATGACTTTGCACTTGGTGGGATTGAACTCCAGGAGCCAATTGCTGGACCAGGTCTGCAGCCTGTCCAGATCCCTTTGTAGTTCTGCCTGGTCTTCGATCGAGTGAATTCTTCTCATCAACTTCACGTCATCTGCAAACAGGGACACCTCAGAGTCTATTCCTTCCGTCATGTCGTTCACAAATACCAGAAACAGCACTGGTCCTAGGACTGACCCCTGCGGGACCCCGCTGGTCACAGGTGCCCACTCTGACACCTCGCCACGCACCATGACTCGCTGCTGTCTTCCTGACAAGTATTCCCTGATCCATTGTAGTGCCTTCCCTGTTATCCCTGCTTGGTCCTCCAGTTTTTGCACCAATCTCTTGTGTGGAACTGTGTCAAACGCCTTCTTGCAGTCCAAGAAAATGCAATCCACCCACCCCTCTCTCTCTTGTCTTACTGCTGTCACCATGTCATAGAACTCCAGTAGGTTTGTGACACAGGATTTCCCATCCCTGAAACCATGTTGGCTGCTGTTGATGAGATCGTTGCTTTCTAGGTGTTCCACCACTCTTCTCCTGATAATCTTCTCCATGATTTTGCATACTATACATGTCAGTGACACTGGTCTGTAGTTTAATGCTTCATGTCTGTCTCCTTTTTTAAAGATTGGGACTACATTTGCTGTCTTCCATGCCTCAGGCAATCTCCCTGTTTCGATAGATGTATTGACTATTGTTGTTAGGGGTACACATAGCGCCTCTGCTCCCTCTCTCAATACCCATGGGGAGATGTTATCTGGCCCCATTGCCTTTGAGGTATCTAGCTCACTCAGAAGCCTCTTCACTTCTTCCTCGGTTGTGTGCACTGTGTCCAGCACTTGGTGGTGTGCCCCACCTCTCCGTCTTTCTGGAGTCCCTTCTGTCTCCTCTGTGAACACTTCTTTGAATCTCTTGTTGAGTTCTTCACATACTTCACGGTCATTTCTTGTTGTCTCTCCTCCTTCCTTCCTTAGCCTGATTACCTGGTCCTTGACTGTTGTTTTCCTCCTGATGTGGCTGTACAACAGTTTCGGGTCAGATTTGGCTTTCGCCGCTATGTCATTTTCATATTGTCTTTGGGCCTCCCTTCTTATCTGTGCATATTCGTTTCTGGCTCTACGACTGTTCTTATTTTCCTGGGTCCTTTGCCTTCTATATTTCTTCCATTCCCTAGCACACTTGGTTTTTGCCTCCCTGCACCTTTGGGTAAACCATGGGCTCATCCTGGCTTTTTCATTATTCCTGTTACCCTTGGGTACAAACCTCTCCTCAGCCTCCTTGCATTTTGTTGCTACATATTCCATCATCTCATTAACTGGCTTCCCTGCCAGTTCTCTGTCCCACTGAACCCCGTTCAGGTAGTTCCTCATTCCTGTGTAGTCTCCTTTCTTGTAGTTTGGCTTCATTCGTCCTGGCCTTCCTGCTTCTCCCTCCACTTGTAGCTCTACTGTGTATTCGAAGCTTAAAACCACATGGTCACTGGCCCCAAGGGGTCTTTCATATGTGTTGTCCTCGATATCTGCACTACTCAAGGTGAATACTAAGTCCAGCCTTGCTGGTTCATCCTCTCCTCTCTCTCTTGTAGTGTCCCTTACGTGTTGGCACATGAAGTTTTCCAGTACCACCTCCATCATCTTAGCCCTCCATGTATCTTGGCCCCCATGTGGGTCCAAGTTCTCCCAATCGATCTCCTTGTGGTTAAAGTCACCCATGATCAGGAGCTTTGCCCTGCATGCATATGTGTGTGTGTGTGTGTGTGTGTGTGTGTGTGTGTGTGTGTGTGTGTGTGTGTGTGTGTGTGTGTGTGTGTGTGTGTGTGTGTGTGCCTGTGTGTGTGCCTGTGTGTGCGCCTGTGTGTGTGCCTGTGTGTGTGCCTGTGTGTGTGCCTGTGTGTGTGCCTGTGTGTGTGCCTGTGTGTGTGCCTGTGTGTGCACCTGTGTGTGTGTGTTTGTGTGTACTCACCTACTACCACCTTCTACCACCATCACTACCACCCTCTACCACCACCACTTTCGTATTTCTCTACAAACTTTTTCTTGAATTCTATCGTGTTTCTCACATCCTTTACATAACCCCACTCCTTTGTGGAGTGTGGTTGTGACTGTTGTTTTTAGTGACTCTAGGATGACCCATGTCCATGCTCCCTCTCCATAGAATGCTAAAGGCATGTGAAATGGGCTTCTAGCAGCTTTTGATGAACAATGAGTTCCACGAGTCTGGGCCTGGGGCATAGTGCATGGGCATGTCATTTATTGCCTTTTCAAAGTCTTGTGATGTTAGGATAATATCAGAGATTTTTTTAATTGACCGAATTCTGAGTCTGTCATAAAAAATTTATTTAGACTGTCGGCTCTTAGTCTGGTTAATGCCTCGCTAAAAACACCGAGCCACATTGGGACTTTAGTATCTTGCTCATTTCTTTGTTGTCATCTGTGTAAGTCCTATCTCATCTAAGCAGGGGTCCAATAGTGGATGTTGTTTTTGCCTTAGATTTAGCACAGAAAAATATTTTGGGCTTCTTTCTATTTCATTTTTGGCTTTAAGTTCTTCATAAGTTTTTCCCGTTTGATTCCTTAATATTTGCTATTCCTCAATATTTGCTATTTCTCTGACCAGTCCTTCCCTTTGTATTTCAGATATACTGGCTCCTTTCGGCAGTTCCATGATTCTTCACCTTCGCCTGTCTTTCTCCCTTCCAAGCTTACATCTTCTCTTCCTTTTTCTTATAGGAAGGAGCTATGAGTATACTTCAAGTGCCACAGAGTTATTTCTTTTCCGGCAAACGTTCAGATCTGTGTTGTTTAGGATATCTTCCCAGCTTGTTTCATACAGGACACGGTTGACTTGACCCACAGTATGTTGTTGTTATTGAAGTTGAATTTGGTGAAGGCACCCTCATAACTGATCACATTTTGTTGGTCAAGAGCCCTGCACATACATGTCTGTACCTCTTGTTATATTGTGATCTGAGTGTGTTGTCTTAGATACCGTTATATTTCATATCAGATCATCATTGTTAGTGAAGATGAGGTCCAGTGTATTTTCCATTCTTATTGGCTCTATTATTTGCTCGTTGAAGGTGCAGAGATTTAATAGCTCATCTGTGCATGAATTTTCATATGTGCTGCCTCCTGGGATTATCTCTGCTAAAACATTATTTGTTACATTCCTCCATTTTAGGTGTCTAAGTTGAAATCACCCAGCAGCAAGATGTTTAGGGTAAGAGTTGGGAGATTTTCCAGTGTTCAACACACTACATACCTATTTTTTTTTCATCCTTTATTCTATGATTTACCTCATCCTCCACAGAACCATCTGCCAACATGTCCACCTCCAAATATAATGCATTCACTTCCTCCATACTCTTTCCCTCTAATCTGATATTCAATCTCTTATTGCCTAGACTCTCTTTGTTACTCTCATTACTTTGCTCTTTTCTATGTGGACTTTTAATTTCCCCCCTTTACCCTAGCAAATTCTACCATCAACCTTTGTAACTTCTCTTAGGGCAGAGTAAAAAACAAAATTATGTTGTACAAGTTTATTTCTGATAATCAGCATGTTTCTTGTACATTTTAGACTAATTGTCCTTTTAGACTTCGTCAGTCTCAGATAGAAAGCGGCTTTCAAATCCATGCTGAGACCATTAGTAGAAGGTTTAGACCCAGTCATCATTCTGTCTCTCATGTCTAATAACAGATGCAAATTATATATACGATAAGATCTACAATTGATAATGAGAAAGGGTATATACTGATCCTTATAAAATAATGTTACAATACATACCCAGTTATTTCAGCAAATTAAAACCCAAGAAAGAATTCCCTAATGCTGGTCCTGTTATCGTGAACTCATGATACAGTTGTTAACCTCGACTGCAGAACATGCGTAAAATATCAGCTCTTTCAAGCTCTGCATGAAGGTAATAATTTAGCGAAAAAAAAAAAACTTCAATTTCCTTCCTAAACATAATAAAGATGTTATTTCTTGAGAATTTCATAATTTTCACATGGTTAAATTTAAATAACTCGTATGATAACTAAGAAGTCCTCACAAAGAAGCCAATCTTATTTGATTGCTGTCTTGGAAAACAAAAGTCTTACTACCACCAAAGTACCTCATGTTTAGGTGTATATTATTATACTGTATAATAATCCAATTGTAGAGAGGAATCATACCTGTAATATTTTTACAAGACAAAATCATACAATATAAAATACATAATTTATATAACAAGATAAGGAGAGTAACAGTAATTAACTCTTCCCAGAGTTATACAGTCATTCTACTTCTTATTCTTACCTGTGAATTAATCATTTCACTTTGCAGATCTCATGCTCTTACACTGAGAGATTTCATTACTAATTAATGTACACAATACAATAAAAAAAAATAGTCTTTGGAATTAAAAATGCAAATAACATCTGTAGTCAGAATTACCGCAATCTAAAATATGACAATCTTTATTGCAGGTAAATAAAAACAAGAATTTTAATGCCTTTCGTAGAATACCATGGATCAGGTACAATTCTGAAAGTTTATATCAAAGCAATAAAAGAGCTTCATTCTTATCATACTGAAACTCAAAACAATTGTAAAACAAAAAAACAAAAAAAAAAAACAAAAAAAAAAAAATGAATTCTTAAAATTTGCCACCTGAGGAACTAAAATTATTTATTTTCTTGGTAAAATTAATGAACTACATTATCCAAAGCCCTATACTGTACAACACACTTCCACAGCCTGAATATTATAAAGGACAGAGACACCAAATGTGCGATTTAAGAGTTCATTCCCAGAAATCTTGCCAATGGTGGTTCTAGATTATGAATGAGTAACAGTTTTAATACACATTTAAAATGGTTTGAAGAAATCATTTTCCTCAGGATATAAGCAGGGCTAACATGAATATAACATATCTCTAGCTATCATTTATCAAGTTATCTGAAAAAAGTTTGTGCCAAGAACGACTGACAAGGCAGAATAAATTACAATATGGAATTTCTGTAAAGAAGGTGTCAGTCTACACAGTAACTCTCAATTATGTTTTCTACCTCTCCATTACTGCAGACACAACACAAAACAACACACAGACATATGATACACAGCATATGAAAAAGCTAATACTTTCTCCCACACGATTCCGTATATATTTGTAAAACTTTGCTAAAAATATAAGTTTCATTTAGTTTTATATTAGATGTGACAAATAACTACCGATCAATTATATTCACTGTCATGAATGCACTTATAATGAGCACTAGCACATGAGAATGCATAAGCACATGGAAAACCAAATGACATGAATTTACTACAATTATACTGTTGTTTACCTACAAACAACCCTTGAGAGACTGATTTAAAGCCTGAACGTATGCTTCATGTAATTGTCTAACAAAATCGTCTTTCTTGAGGAGTAGGGTAAATGCCTGAACCAACTGTTCCTGTGTCAGAGGAGTCACTTGCGAAGAGGTACCAATTATCCCATCATGAAGAGATTCTTGAGAGCCATTAAGCGGCCTCATATCCATTGCTACTGTAGTGCCTGGGGTTAGCAGACCGGGAAAAGTGCGTGGACCAGTAACATCAATAGGAGGGGTACCACTCATAGTCGGCTCTGAGTTTCGTGAACTTGTAAACACTTGAGGTGAAAGTAGTGAAGGCTCATTGTGAGATAGTTGCTGAGAATACGATTCATGATGTTTTTGATGCTGATTAAACTGACACATTTCTTCTTCTTTCACCTGATTTGACATTCTCAAATTATCTTTAAATCGTCCCTCTAATTCTTGTAGAGAAATAGGCGCTCCCCCTGGAACACTTGAAGATAATGATGATGGATGGTTCTGAGGTGCTGAACCAGGAATGGGAATAGGATTAGTGGCTCCTTGTTGACCTTGAACAGCTGCACCAGCAGGAATCTGCACCATGGCTTGACCACCCACAGCAGCTGCCCCTTGAAATAATTTCTGCAATACAGGATTAGTGCCTGATGATGGAGTGGCTGTAGAGACCGGGGGCCCTGAACCAGGAGAATGCAAGCCAGTACCAAGGCCAGCCTGTGCTCCTGAAACTTTGGCAAAGAAATCAGCAACAGTGTTTTGTTCCCCAGCTTGAACTCTTAGAGGTGCTGGTTTAACCAGATCATTACTTGCACTTGTAGCTGTGTTCACAATGCTACGTGGTTCCTGACGCTTGCTTTCAAACTCCCCATGAGCACGGGAGAGCATGCTCATAATGTCCCCACCAGCAGCACCAGCAACAGCAATAGCTGGATCAGCCATTATATTAGGAGCAGGTTGAGGTGCAGGTGGAGGCTCACTTTTCATATGTTCCTGAATAGCAGCTGCTATGCGCTGTACATCATCTGCTTCTGAAAACCATATTCCATATATACCACCTTTAGCATTCCTGAAGAGTAGATATGGAGGCTTTACTTGAATATCACAGGCAGATGAGAGGGGCTCAATGAAATTGGATTTATTTAGTCTGTTTATGATGGTGACCATATAATGAGGTGGGGCCAACCGAGAGTAGACCATTAGAGTCCCTTCCACATCTGTCTTGGCCCATGATTCACCACCTTGTTCATACGAGTACAATGCTGTGCGATTGGCACTGTCCATTATCTGTGCCACATGAGGATCTATCCTGCGTACAGAATTCAGTCTGATTGTCTCTCGATTCTGCTCCATGCCTGTGAAAATAAGGGAAAACTCAATGAAATTACAAGGACTAGCAATGCATTCTGCACTGATAATTTAAAGATATTTCAGTTACTTTTTTGACAGCATACAATGAGCAAAGCTGAGTTCTCCCTACATTTCAACAAGTATGGATCAGTATCAGTAGAATTACATGAAATCATACATGGCTATAATCTACCTGCATATCAATGCCTTTATAAAATGTCTTCTTTTAGTTATAAGAAAAATATTCTTCATTAAACTTGTATTGTATACAAGAGGAAAACTAAAACATGAATATGTATGCAATACATTTCCTGACAAACACTAAGTACAGCCTCTCCTCACTTAACGACAGAGTTCCGTTCCCAAGACCACATCGCTAAATGAATTCGTCGCTAAGTGAGAAGCATACTATAATGGTAGCGGGTTTGTGTCAACCATCTTTGATATTGTTTTAATGTCGCCTTTGCACCATTTATAACATTTCTGGCGTATTTTTAAATGTTTATACAGTAGTGTACTGTATATTGAAATGAGCAGAATAGAGGAAATCAGCTCTAATATACATTATTTGGGTATGAATACTGGTCAGAGAGCCCGTTGTAAGTCCGAGGCGTCAGTAAATAAGTATGTCACTAAGTGAGGAGAGGCTGTAGTCAAAAAGTATAGAAAAAAGCAATTCAGTGATAACAATATTAGTGTGCTTGACTTGCTGGTAATAGTCCAGACTTAAATCCAATAAAAAATGCATGACACAATATGAAGAACAACCTAAACAAGCAAAACAGAAGACATCCTTTCCAAAATACAATACTATGTACCACAAACGATACTCCTTACCCTATACCACTCTTTAATGTATCCTCACCTCACCTATGGTATTTGTGCCTGGGGATCAACCACAGCCAACCACCTTAAGTCTTTAATAACCCAACAAAGAGCTGCTGTGCGAATGATTACCAGCTCCTGTACTAGACAGCACAACCACCACTTTTCAAAGCCTGAACTTGCTTAATATACAAGACATACACTCATACTATTGTGCCTACTACATATACAGAACATTAAATTCTACTATAAACCCTCCACTTAAACTACTCCTTGACAGTTACAACAGAATGCACAGTCACAATACAAGGCATAATGCACTCTTCAACATCCCTCGTGTCAGTCTCACACTATGCAAAAACGCTATGCACATAAAGGGCCCGAAGATACGGATCTCGCTACCGGAACTGGTAAAGGATCCCCTGACTACTTATAAATTTAGGACTTTGCTAAAAAATCATCTTATCTCTCAATACTAACCAAATCAACCAAAGCAACTGCTAATTAGTTATATTATGCGACCTTCTATTCAAGATTGATGGACTGACCACATCGACTCAAGGTTGAGGGACTGATTAGCTCATTCTCCTCCTGTTCTTCAAGTTTATCCTTTGTATGGACTGATGAAGCCACTGTGTGGCGAAACGTTTCCTCAATAAAGATACACAAGAGTTGCACATGTGTCTAATTTAACAAAGTGTCGGTTCTTTGAACCATTCATCTACAAACTTCTGCCAATCCATGAAATATTACTGCCTGAACCATTATTTGTAATATTGTTTTTATTATGTGCAACTTTAAGATTATTACTTTTATAAATCTCCACCTTGACTACCTCGCATTAGTATTATGATTAAATAAGATTGTGATACAGTTAACCACTCTTTCTTGCCTAGTTTTAAATAGTTACTATGTATTAGGATTAGTCTGCCCGAAATGCCCCAGCATGATAGTGGCTTTCTTTGTACATAGCAAACCAAAATTGTAATTACACATTGTAACCTTTACAAAGAAATAAACCTTTACCTTTATCTTCATCTAAGATACAAGTCACTATAGATAGTGATTATTTTTCATCTTTAACAGACTCCATGCCCAGGCTCGTAAATGAAGTCATCAAAGTCAAGAGGAAAATGAAAAAATATTTAAGCTAAGGTTATATAACTTTTATAGTACGCACTATACTTTTTTGGTGTTCAAATCAAATTTCTGTATAAATTAGGGTAGGGGGCAAGGTTTTTTGCCAACAATGTAGTTATGACAATATATCAATAACCAAGAAGTTAAGGTTTAGATCAATTACATCCCTCAAAAAAGCACAGACAGAGCACAATGCATGAACTTTGGCTACCTAGTGACCCAAGCTATATTCTGCCTAAATATGAAGTGCAACAAAAGATTTGATACTGTACAGTATAACCTTAAATTAATTATTTTATTTTATTTTATTTTATTGTTATTATTATTAACACATCGGCTGTGTCCCACCAAGGTAGGGAGACCCGGAAAAGAAAAACTTTCATTGTTCACTCCATCACTGTCTTGCCAGAGGCATGCTTACACTACAGTTATAAAACTGCAACATTAACACCCCTCGTTCAGAGTGCTTGCACTGTAGTACTTCCCATCTCCAGGAATCAAGTCTGGCCTGCCAGTTTCACTGAATCCCTTCATAAATGTTACCTTTCTTACACTCCAACAGCATGTCAAGTCCTAAAAACCATTTGTCTCCATTTGCTCCTATCTAACACAGTCATATACACTTGCTAAAAGTCCAAGCCCCTTGCACACCAAACCTTCTTTACCCCCTCCCTCCAACATTTCCTAGACCAACCCCTACCCCACCTTCCCTCCACTACAGATTTATACACTCTCAAAGTCATTGTATTTCATTCCAGTCTCTCTACATGTCCAAACCATCTCAATAACCCCTCCTCAGCCCTCTGAATAATAGTTTTGGTAATCCCACACCTCCTCCTAATCTCCAAACTACAAATGTTGACAGCCTTAGTATATGGTTTTTAAGTGCCTCAGTATGTTAAGAGATAAACAACAAGGTGTAGTCTTGCTACTTTAATAACAATAATAATAATAATTGTTGTCATCGTCATCATCATCAACACCACCACCACCATCACCACTATCATCACCATCATCCATTCAAATATTGTCTTCCCAGAAAAGTGTCGATATCACAACTCAGGTCAACCTCTAAAATGCAACATCCTCACCCCTCCTTCAGAGTGCAGACACTGTACTGTGCACTTCCAGGACTAAAGTGTGGCTAACCAGTTTCCCTTATCCCTTCCTAAATGTTAACTTGCTCGCACTCCAACAGCACAGCAAATCATAAAAAAACAATGGTCTCCACTCACTCTTAACTAACATGCTCACAAATGCCTGTCTGATGTCCAAGTTCATAGCATATGAAACATCCCTTAAACTTCCCTCCAATCCTTCCTAGGACAACCCCTACCCCTCCTTTCCTCCACCCCAGATTTATATGTCCTAATCATCTTGTTTTTCTCAATCCTCTCTAAATATACAAACCATCTCAACAACTCCTCTTTTGCTTTCTGAATGATACCTTTGGTAATCCCACACCTTCTAATCTCCCAACTCCAAATTCTCTAAATAATACTCACACCACAGATTGCCCTCAGATACGATATTGCCAGTGCCTCCATGTTCCTCCTCGAAGCTAAATTTGAAAGCCATGCTTCCTACCCATAAAACAGTGTTGATACTGCTATACATTAATTTTATTATTATTATTATTATTATTATTATTACATATTCATATTTAATGAAAGAATTAAACACGAATGGGTTATTCACGTCCCCATGGCAATAGTCAGGCTGACAGCTGAAGGAAAGAGGATAAAGTGTGGAGGGTAAAAAAAACAGGGCAAAGTGAGGAAATTGCTGTCAGTAAACCTTACCTAATAATCTAATTTGAAATCAATTTTTCTAATTTTACAGAGCTGAACACTTCTGCTATGATAGTTAAGAAAACAAAAGGCATATGACTAAGACACTTTGTTTTTTAGAAGTGGTAGCCTTTTGCCTCTTCTCACTTTCATAATTTACAGAAACTTTAATCAGTCCTATGGCTGCAAAAAACTGCTTAGCAACATTTTAAGTCACTGGCAAAAAAGCAGCATATTCTCATAATGGCAGTATCACACCAAGTAAGAGCTTGTTCTGAGTGTCTTAAGAGTTGTTATGGTATATGTCATGCAGGGAGCAAGTACAGTACAGTATTATTATGCATCATGATAGGGAAAAATTTATTTTCTGATGAGCACCATAAACATGGTCTACATTACTAAAAACATGACATGTTTTTCTGATAATAAAGTTTTCCTTTTTTTTTTCCAAAACTATTTTCCATTTTGTCAGTTAAATACACACTCAATATATATCAGATATTTAAACATCTTGATAAAACAAAATCCAAGTGTTAGTCCAACATATGTGCAAACTGAATTTTTTTTTAGGGAATGACTATCAGAAAAGAGTGAGTTATCCACTTTTCCAGAAGTTATACAGCAAATATGGAAGTCACTTGAATATCTCATAATACCCATTCTTCTGGAATTTGCTATTCAGAAACTGGTATAATGCATCCTGGACAGTGGCAGCTCGTCCATAAGCCCTGAAGAGCTGCAGTCCCCCCAGATGCTCACTGCCAGACATATGACTTCATCAACCTTACACTAAAATAATTTGCAACTGACAAATATATTACAGGAAAAATATGTTGTATGTTGTTTTCAATATATTTATAACGATTTTTTTTTTTGTTGTTGAAACAAGATAAAAAAAATGATTAAAAATAGAAATCTGATGCAGTACGATAGTACGTATAGGCATTACTACCGCTAAGAGCCGCCACTGATTCTGGATACTCCCAAAATGTAGTTGGATACTCCCAAAATGTAGTATTGTGTAGTTGGCAGCTGTGAGGCACATCTTAGGAAAGGATCCCATAACAAATAAGTTTTACCACTTTGCTTTACTGGATTATCCAGGTTAATTACCCAAGGAATTCTTTTTCCACTGTGGATAATAAGTGGACTGCTCCATCAGTAATTTTAAACTGGTATGGCCAATGACTGGATGGATGACCACATGTCTACTGCCATGCTCTTGGATGGGAGAACATCAGTAAGTCAAAATCTTACTTTCCTAAACACAGATACATACATTATCAAGACATTTTGCAGCTGATGGTTTTTATTAACATTGAAAAAGGCACCAGTGGCAAAATGTCTACCTCAATAAATCTTGATTTTCCATGTTTTTCTCATTCACAATCTGTCAATATTAACACACTAGTACTTGCAAAGTGCAGTTACTACACCTCTAAGAAAGTAGCTTTACCTGTCTAAAATGCTGGCATATGATGGCTTTTGTTAAACATATTTAAAATTAAATTTTATTATTATTTTTTATTATTAACACACTGGCCGATTCCCACCAAGGCAGGGTGGCCCGAAAAAGAAAAACTTTCACCATCATTCACTCCATCACTGTCTTGCCAGAAGGGTGCTTTACACTACAGTTTTTAAACTGCAACATTAACACCCCTCCTTCAGAGTGCAGGCACTGTACTTCCTATCTCCAGGACTCAAATCTGGCCTGCCGGTTTCCCTGAATCCCTTCATAAATGTTACTTTGCTCACACTCCAACAGCACGTCAAGTATTAAAAACCATTTGTCTCCATTCACTCCTATCAAACACGCTCACGCATGCCCGCTGGAAGTCCAAGCCCCTCGCACACAAAACCTCCTTTACCACCTCCCTCCAACTTTTCCTGACCCCTAACCTGCCTTCCTTCCACTACAGACTGATACACTCTTGAAGTCATTCTGTATCGTTCCATTCTCTCTACATGTCCGAACCACCTCAACAACCCTTCCTTAGCCCTCTGGACAACAGTTTTGGCAATCCCGCACCTCCTCCTAACTTCCAAACTACGAATTCTCTGCATTATATTCACACCACACATTGCCCTCAGACATGACATCTCCGCTGCCTCCAGCCTTCTCCTCGCTGCAGCATTCATCACCCATGCTTCACGCCCATACAGGAGCGTTGGTAAAATTATACTCTCATACATTCCCCTCTTTGCCTCCAAGGACAAAGTTCTTTGTCTCCACAGACTCCTAAGTGCACCACTCACCCTTTTCCCCTCATCAATTCTATGATTCACCTCATCTTTCATAGACCCATCCGCTGACACGTCCACTCCCAAATATCTGAATACATTCACCTCCTCCATACTCTCTCCCTCCAATCTGATATACAATCTTTCATCACCTAATCTTTTTGTTATCCTCATAACCTTACTCTTTCCTGTATTCACTTTCAATTTTCTTCTTTTACATACCCTACCAAATTCATCCACCAACCTCTGCAACTTCTCTTCAGAATCACCCAAGAGCACAGAGTCATCAGCAAAGAGCAACTGTGACAACTCCCACTTTACGTGTGATTCTTTATCTTTTAACTCCACTCCTCAGTTTTTAGCAAGCAGCTAACCAGACTGAGAGTCGAAGATCAAAATGAATTTTTTATGAGAGAGCCACAGAATTTGGTTAACACAAGCCTATCCGATGTTATCCTGACGCCAAATGACTTCGAACAGGCGATAAATCACATGCCCATGCACTCTGCCCCAGGGCCAGACTCATGAAACTCGGTGTTCATCAAGAACTGCAAGAAGCCCCTATCACGAGCCTTTTCCATGCTATGGAGAGGGAGCATGGACACGGGGGTCATCCCACAGTTACTAAAAACAACAGACACAGCCCCACTCCACAAAGGGGGCAGTAAAGCAACAGCAAAGAACTACAGACCGATAGCACTAACATCCCATATCATAAAAATCTTTGAAAGGATCCTAAGAAGCAAGATACCCACCCATCTAGAAACCCATCAGTTACATAACCCAGGGCAACATGGGTTTAGAACAGGTCGCTCCTGTCTGTCTCAACTAAAAGAATGCAGATGTAATATATACAGACTTTGCAAAAGCCTTCGACAAGTGTGACCATGGCATAATAGCGCACAAAATGCATGCTAAAGGAATAACAGGAAAAGTCGGTCGATGGATCTATAATTTCCTCACTAACAGAACACAAAGAGTAGTCGTCAACAGAGTAAAGTCCGAGGCAGCTACGGTGAAAAGCTCTGTTCCACAAGGCACAGTACTCGCTCCCATCTTGTTCCTCATCCTCATATCCGACATAGACAAGGATATCAGCCACAGCACCGTGTCTTCCTTTGCAGATGACACCCGAATCTGCATGACAGTGTCTTCCATTGCAGACACTGCAAGGCTCCAGGCGGACATCAACCAAATCTTTCAGTGGGCTGCAGAAAACAATATGAAGTTCAACGATGAGAAATTTCAATTACTCAGATATGGTAAACACGAGGAAATTAAATCTTCATCAGAGTACAAAACAAATTCTGGCCACAAAATAGAGCAAAACACCAACGTCAAAGACCTGGGAGTGACCATGTCGGAGGATCTCACCTTCAAGGACCATAACATTGTATCAATCGCATCTGCTAGAAAAATGACAGGATGGATAATGAGAACCTTCAAAACTAGGGAGGCCAAGCCCATGATGACACTCTTCAGGTCACTTTTTCTATCTAGGCTGGAATATTGCTGCACACTAACAGCACCTTTCAAGGCAGGTGAAATTGCTGACCTAGAAAATGTACAGAGAACCTTCACGGCACGCATAACGGAGATAAAACACCTCAATTACTGGGAGCGCTTGAGGTTCCTAAACCTGTATTCCCTGGAACGCAGGAGGGAGAGATACATGATTATATACACCTGGAAAATCCTAGAGGGACTAGTACCGAACTTGCACACGAAAATCACTCACTACGAAAGCAAAAGACTTGGCAGACGATGCAACATCCCCCCAATGAAAAGCAGGGGTGTCACTAGCACGTTAAGAGATCATACAATAAGTGTCAGGGGCCCGAGACTGTTCAACTGCCTCCCAGCATACATAAGGGGGATTACCAACAGACCCCTGGCAGTCTTCAAGCTGGCACTGGACAAGCACCTAAAGTCGGTTCCTGACCAGCCGGGCTGTGGCTCGTACGTTGGTTTGCGTGCAGCCAGCAGTAACAGCCTGGTTGATCAGGCTCTGATCCACCAGGAGGCCTGGTCACAGACCGGGCCGCGGGGGCGTTGACCCCCGGAACTCACTCCAGGCAAACTCCTCTTGCCAAGACCCTCGCATTTGCTTCTCTTACAACCCCATCTATAAATATATTAAACAACCATGGTAATATCACACATCCTTGTCTAAGGCCTACTTTTACTGGGAAATAATCTCCCTCTCTCCTACATACTCTAACTTGAGCCTCACTATCCTCGTAAAAACTCTTCACTGCTTTCAGTAACCTACCTCCTATAACATACATCTGCGACATTGCCCCCCTATCCACCCTGTCATACGCCTTTTCCAAATCCATAAATGCCACAAAAACCTGTTTAGCCTTATCTAAATACTGTTCACTTATATGTTTCACTGTAAACACCTGGTCCACACACCCCCTACCTTTCCTAAAGCCTCCTTGTTCATCTGCTATCCTATTCTCCGTCTTGCTCTTAATTCTTTCAATAATAACTCTACCATACACTTTACCAGGTATACTCAACAGACTTATCCCCCTATAATTTTTACACTCTCTTTTGTCCCCTTTGCCTTTATACAAAGGAGCTATGCATGCATCCAGGTAGAGATGCTCTCTGCCAATCCCTAGGTACCTTACCCTCTTCCATACATTTATTAAATAATAGCACCAACCACTCCAAAACTATATCCCCACCTGCTTTCAACATTTCTATCTTTATCCCATCAATCCAAGCTGCCTTACCCCCTTTCATTTTACCTACTGCTTCACGAACTTCCCCCACACTCACAACTGGCTCTTCCTCACTCCTACAAGATGTTATTCCTCCTTGCCCTATATACAAAATCACAGCTTCCCTATCTTCATCAACATTCAACAGTTCCTCAAAATATTCCCTCCATCTTCCCAATACCTCTAACACTCCCTTTAATAACTCTCCTCTCCTATTTTTAACTGACAAATCCATTTGTTCTCTAGGCTTCCTTAACTTGTTAATCTCACTCCAAAACTTTTTCTTATTTTCAACAAAATTTGTTGATAACAACTCACCCACTCTCTCATTTGCTCTCTTTTTACATTGCTTCACCACTCTCTTAACCTCTCTCTTTTTCTCCATATACTCTTCCCTCCTTGCATCACTTCTACTTTGTAAAAACTTCTCATATGCTAACTTTTTCTCCCTTACTACTCTCTTTACATCATCATTCCACCAATCACTCCTCTTCCCTCCCGCACCCACTTTCCTGTAACCACAAACTTCTGCTGAACACTCTAACACTACATTTTTAAACCTACCCCATACCTCTTTGACCCCATTGCCTATGCTCTCATTAGCCCATCTATCTTCCAGTAGTTGTTTATATCTTACCCTAACTGCCTCCTCTTTTAGTTTATAAACCTTCACCTCTCTCTTACCTGATGCTTCTATTTTCCTTGTATCCCATCTACCTTTTACTCTCAGTATAGCTACAACTAAAAAGTGATCTGATATATCTGTGGCCCCTCTATAAACATGTACATCCTGAAGTCTACTCAACAGTCTTTTATCCACCAATACATAATCCAACAAACTACAGTGGACCCCCGCATAACGATGGCATCACATAGCGATTTTTCCGCATACCGCTTACTTTTATCGCAAAATTTTTGCCGCGCATACCGATTAAAAACCCGCTCACCGATTTTCGTCCGAGACGCGTCCAATGTGCCCTCAGCCAGCCTCACATGTGCCGCCCGTCCCATTGTTTACCAGCCAGCCTCCGCGGTAACATCCAAGCATACACTCGGAATATTTCGTATTATTACAGTGTTTTCGGTGCTGTTTCTGGAAAATAAGTGACCATGGGCCCCAAGAAAGCTTCTAGTGCCAACCCTGTGGTAAAAAGGGTGAGAATTAGTATGGAAATTAAGAAAGATTTTGAAGGGTTTGGGGCTAACCCTGAGAAGCCTATGCCAGTTGTGGAATCCATTGTGCCTACTTCAAAGATTAAGGAAATGTGTGCACAGTGGGTTGAACTGCAAACCTTTATGGATGAAAATCACCCTGACACAGCTGTTGCAAGCCGTGCTGGTGACTATTTCAATGACAATGTTGTGGCCCATTTTAGACAAATCGTAAAGGAACGGGAGGTACAGAGCTCTATGGACAGATTTGTTGTGCGACAGAGGTCCAGTGACTCTCAAGCTGGTCCTAGTGGCATTAAAAGAAGAAGGGAAGTAACCCCGGAAAAGGACTTGCTACCTCAAGTCGTAATGGAAGGGGATTCCCCTTCTAAACAGTAAGAAGATAATGCTCTCCCCTCCTCCCATCCCATCAATCATCACCAGATCTTCAATAAAAGTAAGTGTCATGTAAGTGTGCATGCCTTTTTCAGTTTGTGTGTATTAAAATTAATATTTCATGTGGTAAAAAAATTTTTTTTTCATACTTTTGGGTGTCTTGCACGGATTAATTTTATTTCCATTATTTCTTATGGGGAAAATTCATTCACATAACGATTATTTCGCATAACAATTACCCCTCTTGCACGGATTAAAATCGTTAACCGGGGGTCCACTGTACTGTCATTTTGCCCTACATCATATCTTGTATACTTATTTATCCTCTTTTTCTTAAAATATGTATTACCTATAACTAAACCCCTTTCTATACAAAGTTCAATCAAAGGGCTCCATTATCATTTACACCTGGCACCCCCAACTTACCTACCACACCCTCTCTAAAAGTTTCTCCTACTTTAGCATTCAGGTCCCCTACCACAATTACTCTCTCACTTGGTTCAAAGGTTCCTATACATTCACTTAACATCTCCCAAAATCTCTCTCCTCTACATTCCTCTCTTCTCCAGGAGCATACACGCTTATTATGACCCACTTTTCGCATCCAACCTTTACTTTAATCCACATAATCCTTGAATTTACACATTCATACTCTCTTTTCTCCTTCCATAACTGATCCTTCAGCATTATTGCTACCTCTTCCTTAGCTCTAACTCTCTCAGATACTCCAGATTTAATCCCATTTATTTCTCCCCACCGAAACTCCCCTACCCCCTTCAGCTTTGTTTCGCTTAAGGCCTGGACATCCAACTTCTTTTCATTCATACAATCAGCAATCATCTGTTTCTTGTCATCCACACACATTCAAGCATCCCAATTTTATAAAGTTTTTCTTCTTCTCTTCTTTAGTAAATGTTTACAGGAGAACGGGGTTACTAGCCCAATGCTCCCGGCATTTTAGTCGCCTCATACGACACGCATGGCTTATGGAGGAAAGATTCCTTTCCACTTCCCCATGGACAATAGAAGAAATAAAGAAGAATAAGAGCTATTTAGAAAAAGGAGAAAAAAAAACGTAGATGTACGTATATATATATGCATGTGCGTGTCTGTGAAGTGTGACCAAACTGTAAGTAGGAGTAGCAAGATATCCCTGTTATCTAGCATGTTTATGAGACAGAAAAGGACACCAGCAATCCTACCATCATGTAAAAGAGTTACAGGTTTTTGTTTCACAGTCATCTGGCAGGACGGTAGTACTTCCCTGGGTGGTTGCTGTCTACCAACCTACTACCTAACTAATGCAATTTCTCAAAAGAAATATTTTTATCATGGCCTTCATTTTTTTTAAGAATTCTGAAATAAAATATGTATATATACATATACTCTATGCATATCTTTAGCTACAGAGAATATTAAGACTGTTTACAATAATTATAAGAAACTAATGCATGTCTCCCCACAGTTCAAATGCTTATAACATTTACTCATCTTGAAAAATACAAAAATCTCAACTAAATTTGTATTTGGTTAATAGCAATTTTGATTAAAATACTCAGAACAAGATTTTGTTAGCCCTATTAACTCAGAGGGTTAGTAACTTTGGGTAACTCAATAAAGTCATGTTATTAAGGATTGTCCATCATATTTCTATTAGGGTCCCTTAATCCTCTCCCCATGATGCAGCTCACACCAGTCAGCTAACACCCAGGTACCTACTTGCTGCTGGGTGAACAGGGGTAGCAGGTATTAAAGAAACATGCCCAACATTCCTACCTGTGCCTGGGATTGAACCTCAGTCCTACTTACTTACCTAAGTTGAGGAAGCTACCAACCAAACCATGGAACATCCCAGGCAAATCTTTAATCACTCTACATACAATATCGAGCTTATCACGTTACTCTACTTTGACAAACTATTTGAACAACCAAACTGCAAGTTATCCAAAATACAATGTTAAAATTTATCATGGACTTGGGTACAAGGGAAAATAAAGACCAGAATCAACTGCAAAAATTAGATGCTAAAAGTGACAGATAGCTAAAAGTTTAAATTAAACCATGCTTACAAAATTATGTTTAGCTTACCATGCCTCAAATTTTAAGGTCAAGAACCTTGATTAACAATACACCAGAGTAGGTTAACATAACTTTGTGAAATCAACAGTAACTAGGTATCACAGAGCAGCCTTGTGTATGTTTATTGTAAGGTTACTACAACCACTGTTGAAATGTTTAGGTTAAAACAGGCTGAATAACACCTACTTAAGTTTCCGGGTCTACTGGTGCTCAGTCCGGCCAAAAAGTAACACAAAATGTCATCATAAACAGAAACTTGAAATTTATAAAAGTACCTTTTTCACAAAAAGTCACCGGCAAGGACCACCTGTATACGAATAACATTGCTCCTGTGGGCATACTGCCCACACCTATACACTCACTAGGTGCTGTACATACTTAGGAAATTAGAAAATAGGGCGACAACAGCACGAAACTATCAGAAGAGGTATTGACGCGGTGCATCTGTCCCTCTCAGGTGTCATCTCCAGCACCTCACACCAGTATATTACACACATCACATTCATCAACATTCCACCTTCCCACCACCATTAATACACAACAAATCCACCTACTGTAGTTATTTAGTAATGAAGTTAAGCGCATCTAGGGAAGGTTTTGGCACGCATCACCACTACTTGAGGCTGGCTCCTCCTTCCCGGGTTACATTATATGCTAACGTTTTTCATCATATGTGAAAAATCCATAAAAGTACAACAAAAATGTCAAACTATATCTTGATTTCTCGTGCCTTCAGGTTTTATGGGGTAAATATTCCCCTTGTCAAATGATATTCTAGTTTAAAATATCGTCTACATAATCCGTATTCTTGATACTAGAAGACAAAACAAACTAGTATTTACTGAAAAGCCAAAATATTTGACTTTGTTGCAACAACTTTGACCCAAGTCATGCCCAGTGCCCAGGGCACCACCCACTACACCTCACACACAATCCCTTACATAACCAATTACTAAAAAAAAAAATCACAATTATACTGAGATTTTTCAACCAAATTTGACCCTCTATTCTTATAATAACAATAAAAATATATATTTTTAATCATTTTACCCTTCAGAAGGGTTGCCTTGAGGCTAATAAAGGGCTCTTGATCGAAGAAACTGGAATTACTCTTCCCTTTCTCGGATCAAACTTGACAGTCTTACACTTCCCTTTCCTCAGGTGTATGACCTTTATGAGCACTCCTCCCTGTGAATATAATAATATAATTGTGTATTTATATTTTAAGGCTTGAAAAACAATACTGCAGAAAATTAAGAAGAGGTTAATGCTGGAGAATGCATTATACGGTTTACATGTACAAGGTTTTTATTTGATAAAATACACAAACAGTATAACTTGTATAATGTTTTAAGGGCACACAGACGTGAACGTAGATTTACCCTACGATATCCCATTAGCTGGAAACAGTAAACATCCCATGTAAAAAAAAAAGGAATAAAATGACACAATACCGTGGTTGGTTCGAGAACATTATGACGACGTGGCCCGGTGGCCTGGTGGCTAAAGCTCCCGCTTCACACGGAGGGCCCGGGTTCGATTCCCGGCGGGTGGAAACATTTCGACACGTTTCCTTACACCTGTTGTCCTGTTCACCTAGCAGCAAATAGGTACCTGGGTGTTAGTCGACTGGTATGGGTCGCATCATGGGGGACAAGATTAAGGCCTTAACCCCAATGGAAATAAGTTAGACAGTCCTCGATGACGCACTGACTTTCTTGGGTTATCCTGGGTGGCTATCCCTCCGGGGATTAAAAATCCGAACGAAATCTTATCTTATCTTATCCATTGTGAAGTGAACTGATTTGACAATGGTGCAGTATGAACCGAAATGTCATAAGGTTCCTCACCTACCTACGGGTTGCTAATGAATTGTTCCAGCCACAATATTGTGACCTTTTTTTATTTTTTACATGGGAGATTTGCTGCTTCCTTGCAACTCCTCTTGACAGGAAGCCTTTAAATGAAGGTGTAGCTACTGAGCCCAGCCCATCGAGGGAGGCGCCTCCATGTTAGTGATAGGCTCGTTATCCAGGGAACTGTTCCTATCCTTCTTTTAGCTAGATCGAATTTGATTGTTTACCCGGCGAATTACGACCACTGCAAATTTATCTCTTTCCCCTGATTAAAATAAATAAAAAGTACTGAGCCCAGGTGGAATGATTTGCAATATCCTCATCGTCTTGCTGAAGTCTTCCAGCTCAGGTAGACTGCTGTAATTATCCAATGTAAGGAAGTTCCTTAGTTCAGTTCCATAGTCAGGAACTATAGTTCCTGACTATGGAACTGAACTTCTCCAGGCTGAGGGACTGACAACCTCAAATTCTACGACTTTAAGGGTGATGGACTGATTACATTGTCTTCACATCTCTACTGTTCCTGCCTACTTTTTGTATTCGACTGAAGAAACCTACTGTGTAGGCGAAACGTTTCGGAATAAAGTTGTCTAACTGTTGCATATGTGTCTAGCCTAACAACCTGTCGGTATTGTATATCATTTTGATGTTCATCTTTTCTACTGTCTTTTGTGCATTCTGCGAGGCTGGGGTACTGATTACCTCCTCTCCTGCAGTCTTCTATTTAAGTCCCTGTATTGTATTGATAAAGCCACTGGTTGCAACCTGATGATATTGAGACTGGAAGCGTTTAAGAAAAAGGGAGCGAGAAGCAACTTAAAGTATTTGAGCTTCTGTGCACGGCACTGAGGAAGAACAGACTAACTGTCGGAATCTCCCAAAGGAAAAGTTAGATGCTAGATGAACATATAACGGTGGCAAATGAAGAGAAGCCAAGAGCGAGTGAAGACGAAGAGAAAAGGGACGGAGTAAACGGGCGGCGAGCAAATAATGAACTTCTACTAACGTCAGTTACCATCCTGTATGTAGAAGGATCGTGAAGGTCATGAGAGCGGACAAAATAACGGAGGCAATGGCATGTCGCCTATCGTTCAAAGATGGAATATTCTCCTCTGCACATAGGTTCTCGACAGGATCGGGGAGGTACCAAAAAGCACCTAGACATAGTGGTAATCCCTGATGATGAATGGAATCAAATTTAGAAAGAGTTGAGGGAGAGGCCGCAGAATATATCTGGTTGCCATAGCCTAGTTTCGATAAAATTAGGGCTGAATGAAGTTGAAGGAGAGTTGACGATGCGCCCTCCATGAAAGATAAGCGAGGGTTTTATGGAGGTTCAGCCAGCTTTGGCAAGTAGCTTTCAGGGAGATAATGTGAGGTTTCCAGAACAGCCTGCGACCAAACAGAAGACCTTCGAGTTCTAATGACCAGAGCTTTGGTAAGATGGGTAAGGAAGAAGGATGGGTAAGGATGGAAATATTGGAAAAGGGTTGGAGGGGGGGGAGAGGTAGGATATAAAAGGTAAGTGGCCCAACCACTTTGGTGTAATTTAAAAAGTGTATGTGAATTGATAAGATATTCTTTAAGGGGTATAATACTAACCCATCAGAGTCACATAGATATAATAGGTATATAAGTACATGACTCTGAATTGGTAGTAGTTATACAAGTTGCAATTGCTTTTTTTTTTTTTTTTTTTTTTTTTTTTCCGCGATTGCACAACGGATATTTATACGACAAGAAAGGCAATAATTTTCTGGCCAGTTTATAAGTTCGTGACAATAGCTTCTTAATGGTGGTGTCCAACAATAGTCAATAGCATAATTTTACATTAGAAAGTTATTTAAGATGTCTCCCTAATTGGGGGCGATGATTTTCTCAGTATACATAGAAGGGTTCTGGTGGTATCCAATCTTCTTCATCAGGTAAGTTGCTCAAAATCATGGGTCGAGGGTAATCATCTTTATGAATAAAACGACGAACCCTCTGTGGGAGAGTCATTCTTTGAGTCCTGTGAGGCGGAGTATTGATGGTGTAATCGGTGGTATTTATCACTTGTATAGGATGTTCTCTATCTGGCATGTATAGTTCTTGCATTGTATAAAGTTGTTTCTTTTTTTAGGGTGTCAAGGCGTACATTTATGGCAGTAATATCTTGTGTGTGTAAATCTGCCATTTTAACTCTGTCTCTCCTCCTGGTATCGGTAATAAAGCGAAGAGCTCTATTCTGGACCCTTTGTAACCGTAGCATGTTGGTCTTTGTTGTTAATGACATTGGGACACAAGGGTATTCAAGTATAGGTCTTATTATCATTTTATACAGATGTTTTTTGACATGTTGAGGGGCTTGATTGAATCGAAAGAGTCTGCTAAGACCGGCTTTGGCTGTGTTGATCTTTTTAGTTACATGAGATGTTGAGTGGAGCAGCCTGTCTATTTCATATCCCAAGATCTTGTTAGGGTTTCTAATGGCTACAGGTGTACCTCTGATGGAGATACCCCCTTTATCTTCGATGGTTGATGCAAAACATCCTATTGTGCTAACAAGGACCTTGTCAGGATTAGGCGTAATTCTCCATTTCTTCTCCCAATTAGATGTTCGACGAAGTTCAATATTCATTTTTTCTATGACTCTCATACTTGTATTTTCCTGTTACTGGAGTTGATGAGACGACATGAATAACATCATCTGCAAACTGTGTCACAATTGTGTCATTAAACTCTGGTTGAGGAAGGTCATTCACATAAATGTTAAACAGAAGTGGACTGAGACAAGAACCTTGTGGGACACCAGCCGTCGGTATAAAAGGTTCTGTCGACTTGCCATGAAAGGTGGGAATGATTTTTCTTTGAGTTAAGAAATTATAAATTACTCTGAGAAAAGTCCAGTTATGGTCTGGTAGGTCAATGAGTTTGTATATAAGGTCATCATGCCATAAGCTATCAAAAGCTTTATGAACATCGATGGTGGCAATTAAGGCAGTTTACCTGGAGTTTACCTGGAGAGAGTTTCGGGGGTCAACGCCCCCGCGGCCCGGTCTGTGACCAGGCCTCCTGGCAAGATTGCCCTGCTGTTTTAGACTTGCTAGTGTCAAAAATGACATTTATTGCATGGTTGGTACCTCTATGTGTTCTAAAGCCAAATTGTTTTTCAGTAAACAAGTGATTAAACTCCATATAGTAATTCAATCTGTTGGAAATTACTTTCTCAAGAACTTTTCCAGTGACTTCAAGTAAAGATATAGGTCGATAGTTCCCAGGTTGGTGGATGTCTTTATTGGGCTTAGCAAGAAAGATCATCCTAGCAGTCTTAAAAACAACTGGAAAATGTCCTGAGGCCAAGATGGCATTAAAGATATTTACCAAGGACTGTTTGCAATTTCTAGGTAGGTACTTTATTTGTTTCATTGTTATTCCAGAGAGGCCAGGGGCTCTATTTCTCGTTCTTCCAATAACCTGACTTATCTCTAGTAATGTAATAGGTCTAGTAAGCGGGTGGGTATCTTCAAGAGTTGAAGTATCGATGGTAGGTAGTGGTTGTAGATCATCCAAGTTCTCATCTCTCCATTCATTTACTAACTGATAATGATTATTATTAAATTGACGACTGTTATTGTGAGAGAGAATTTTCTCCCATACATCACCCATCAAATTAGCCTGGTCCTGTGGGTCGTCACGTTTAATTTCAACATCTTCATCATCCTCATCAGTGAAGGTATGAACTAGGTAGTTAGGAACCTTGTGCTTTCCCCCTAAAAGTTGTCGGATCTTACTCCAAAATTTTGCTGGTTCACGTTTATATTGATTAGCTTGAAGAACTAGAAATTTCCATGTCTCGTTTGTGTTGACTAATCATGTTAATTAATTCGTGCCTTAATCGGTGCAGTGTAGCTGCTGGTGGTTGTCGCGTTTGAAGATGCCTTCGACATTCTGCTTGATAATTTCTTAAAGTGTCTCTAATTTCTCTAGTAGGTTTATATTGTTGGTATATCTTTGTGGAAGCTAATTGGCAAGTTGCATTGGTAGCTTCAATTATTCGATTGTGCAAGGACCTGATTGCATCATCAATTGCACTGGAAGGTAGATTTTCCAAAGACACAATTTCATCCTCACCCAGATATGCCCTGAAGGGGTCAAATCCTAGGGTGTTAAGATTGGGTTTAGGAGTTACAGGTATTCTAAATGGAGAAGTTTGTAGTTGTATTATAACAGGGATATGGTCAGATCCTACATTTCCACCAGGAGATATACGACAGTGAAAGATGTCACAGTCTCTGTTTGTCAGTACTATATCTGGTGTTCCTGGATGAGGTCCAATGTACGATTTGAAGAATGGGTCTTGAAATGACAAGTTTCTCTTGTTAGAGCAACTGCTCAAGAATAAATTTCTCACCTAGCTGGTAGTAACAAGTTATCACAAGTTATATACACTGATGGATCTAAACAGGAGTCTTCTGGCAGGGCTGCATCTGCTCTTGTTGCCACCTCCCTAGTTAAGAACGATAATAAATTTGTTGAGTTAGGCATAAGAATTAACAACTGGGCGTCTACACTGCAAACTGAATTGTTTGCAATCCTAATGGCGCTAAAGCTAACCTATGACACTGAGCTTGACTCTATCATCATTACTGATTCTATGTCATCATTGAAGGCTCTTGGCTCATATAATGACTCCAACAACATGCTCATTGGGGAAGCCAGGTATAGATACTCAAAAATTAGGGACAAAGGAATTAATGTACAATTGCTATGGATCCCATCACACATTGGATTACTCCTTCATGATAAAGATGATATGTTAGCCAAGAAGAGTATCGAGAAGGAGAATGTAGAATATAACTTTGGTATAACTGTGTCTAGCATTAGGAATAATATTAGGAGAGAAGTAAATAATGAAAATGATTGTTATAGGAATGCAGTTAGAAGCCTGAGTAGATCTATAACCCACTATGATAACATGAACGTAGATAAGTATGTTTATGGAGCAACTTGCAATGTGAACAGACTGACTGATGTTGTAGTGGCCAGGCTTAGGCTTGGTTACAAGTACTTCTGGCAGTTTGGGAGACACACAGATGATGATCAAACTAAATGTAAATTATGTGATCAGGCATATGGTCACTCTCTTGAACACTATGTGCTTAATTGTCCACTTATTGAGGAATACAGAGACAGACAGTATAATAACCTATGTGACATGTCAAGATATCTTATTAATGAAAATAAGATACCAGATATACTAAGCAAATTTCCTAAATTTGCTTGTAACAGATAAGTGAACTATAGATATGTAGATATAAATCCATATGTATTCCTGTTAACCCTTTGGGGCCTAGTTCCTAGGCCTTTTGTGTATCCATATGCTCTCGCGCTACCGTCCACAGGATGGATATGGGGTGCACAATAAACTAGCCACTTCGGTGGCAAAATCTAAAAAAAAAAAAAAAAAATGACAAGTTTCTAGCTGTCATGATATTAAAGAGTTGTTTTCCTTTTAAGTCACCCAGTGGAATACCAGCTCCACAGTTGAAGAGGGCAGGGTGATGAGCATTAAAATCTCCAGCTAGAATTGTTGGAATATTTCTGCTTAATATCCTATGTTTACCTGGAGTTTACCTGGAGAGAGTTTCGGGGGTCAACGCCCCCGCGGCCCGGTCTGTGACCAGGCCTCCTGGTGGATCAGCGCCTGATCAACCAGGCTGTTGCTGCTGGCTGCACGCAAACCAACGTACGAGCCACAGCCCGGCTGATCAGGAACTGACTTTAGGTGCTTGTCCAGTGCCAGCTTGAAGACTGCCAGGGGTCTGTTGGTAATCCCCCTTATGTGTGCTGGGAGGCACTTGAACAGTCTCGGGCCCCTGACACTTATTGTATGGTCTCTTAACGTGCTAGTGACACCCCTGCTTTTCATTGGGGGGATGGTGCATCGTCTGCCAAGTCTTTTGCTTTCGTAGTGAGTGATTTTCGTGTGCAAGTTCGGTACTAGTCCCTCTAGGATTTTCCAGGTGTATATAATCATGTATCTTTCCTGCCTGCGTTCCAGGGAATACAGGTTTAGAAACCTCAAGCGCTCCCAGTAATTGAGGTGTTTTATCTCCGTTATGCGCGCCGTGAAAGTTCTCTGTACATTTTCTAGGTCGGCAATTTCACCTGCCTTGAAAGGTGCTGTTAGAGTGCAGCAATATTCCAGCCTAGATAGAACAAGTGACCTGAAGAGTGTCATCATGGGCTTGGCCTCCCTAGTTTTGAAGGTTCTCATTATCCATCCTGTCATTTTTCTAGCAGATGCGATTGATACAATGTTATGGTCCTTGAAGGTGAGATCCTCGGACATAATCACTCCCAGGTCTTTGACGTTGGTGTTTCGCTCTATTTTGTGGCCAGAATTTGTTTTGTACTCTGATGAAGATTTAATTTCCTCATGTTTACCATATCTGAGTAATTGAAATTTCTCATCGTTGAACTTCATATTGTTTTCCGCAGCCCACTGAAAGATTTGGTTGATGTCCGCCTGGAGCCTTGCAGTGTCTGCAATGGAAGACACTGTCATGCAGATTCGGGTGTCATCCGCAAAGGAAGACACGGTGCTGTGGCTGACATCCTTGTCTATGTCGGATATGAGGATGAGGAACAAAATGGGAGCTAGTACTGTGCCTTGTGGAACAGAGCTTTTCACCGTAGCTGCCTCGGACTATACTCTGTTGACGACTACTCTCTGTGTTCTGTTAGTGAGGAAATTATAGATCCATCGACCGACTTTTCCTGTTATTCCTTTAGCGCGCATTTTGTGCGCTATTACGCCATGGTCACACTTGTCGAAGGCTTTTGCAAAGTCTGTATATATTACATCTGCATTCTTTTTGTCTTCTAGTGCATTTAGGACCTTGTCGTAGTGATCCAGTAGTTGAGACAGACAGGAGCGACCTGTTCTAAACCCATGTTGCCCTGGGTTGTGTAACTGATGGGTTTCTAGATGGGTGGTGATCTTGCTTCTTAGGACCCTTTCAAAGATTTTTATGATATGGGATGTTAGTGCTATTGGTCTGTAGTTCTTTGCTGTTGCTTTACTGCCCCCTTTGTGGAGTGGGGCTATGTCTGTTGTTTTTAGTAACTGAGGGACGACCCCCGTGTCCATGCTCCCTCTCCATAGGATGGAAAAGGCTCGTGATAGGGGCTTCTTGCAGTTCTTGATGAACACAGAGTTCCATGAGTCTGGCCCTGGGGCAGAGTGCATGGGCATGTCATTTATCGCCTGTTCGAAGTCATTTGGCGTCAGGATAACATCGGATAGGCTTGTGTTAATCAAATTTTGTGGCTCTCTCATAAAAAATTCATTTTGATCTTCGACTCTCAGTCTGGTTAGCGGCTTGCTAAAAACTGAGTCATATTGGGACTTGAGTAGCTCACTCATTTCCTTGCTGTCATCTGTGTAGGACCCATCTTGTTTAAGTAGGGGCCCAATACTGGACGTTGTTCTCGATTTTGATTTGGCATAGGAGAAGAAATACTTTGGGTTTCTTTCGATTTCATTTATAGCTTTTAGTTCTTCCCGCGATTCCTGACTCCTAAAGGATTCTTTTAGCTTAAGTTCGATGCTTGCTATTTCTCTGACCAGTGTCTCCCTGCGCATTTCAGATATATTGACCTCTTTTAGCCGCTCTGTTATTCTTTTCCGTCGCCTGTAAAGGGAGCGCCTGTCTCTTTCTATTTTACATCTACTCCTCCTTTTTCTTAGAGGAATAAGCCTTGTGCATACATCGAGTGCCACCGAGTTAATCTGTTCTAGGCATAAGTTTGGGTCTGTGTTGCTTAGTATATCTTCCCAGCTTATATCGGTTAGGACTTGGTTTACTTGGTCCCACTTTATGTTTTTGTTATTGAAGTTGAATTTGGTGAATGCTCCCTCGTGACTAGTCTCATTTTGTCGGTCTGGGGCTCCACGCATACATGTCTGAACCTCAATTATGTTGTGATCTGAGTATATTGTTTTTGATATGGTGACATTTCTTATCAGATCATCATTGTTAGTGAAGATGAGGTCTAGTGTATTCTCCAGTCTAGTAGGCTCTATTATTTGCTGGTTTAAATTGAATTTTGTGCAGAGATTTAAAAGCTCGTGTGAGTGTGAGTTTTCATCAGAGGAATTGACTCTATATATGGCTGTCTCGGGGGAAAATATCCAGTTCCTATCACTAGTTGTCCATGCGACGTTGTTAGTTCTATTGCAAGAATGTTATCTTCATCCACATGAATATTTTTAAATGTATATCCTAATTTAACCAAGATGGCTACACCACTAAAGGGTCCTCTCGATTTCTCCACAGTACAGTATCCACGTAATTTAATATGTTGATCAACTCTTGCAGCTGTCTCGTTCAAAAGTATAACATCGGGATTGTAGTTATGTAGTTCAACCTCAAGAAGGTAACGGTTATTAAAGAAATGATGAACATTAAGTTGGAAAATTGTAATCCCCCATTATTTCTTTTTCTTCGCTCGTACACTGCGTTCTGAACGCCTGCAAGTAATGTCATGTGTTGTATCTACACTATCCCTGCTGGACTCGTCAAGGGGAGGAGGGAACTTTTGCGTGGATGCTTGTGTATTAAAAATGTCATCATCTTCACTACAGGTAGTAATATTAACAGACTCATTAGAATCGTTAGAGTCGGTAGAGTCATCATCATAAAACTGAGGTATGCTATTCTCAGTTTCAGGAAGCAGAGGCTCGTGAGAGTTAATGGGAGACTGTGTAGGCTCCAAGGGAATATTAGATAGGCAAGGTGAGTTACCTTGGGAAAGTTCCTGTTCAACAGGATCAGCTACAATAGCGGGAGAGTAGGCACCACTTTCTGGGGCATTGTTATGTTCAGGTGTTGACTTACCGGGTTGAGAGGAGTTGACAACCTGAGTTTGCGAGGAGGGCGATCCCTGGGCCAGGGATGACTTAGGCTTATTTTTAGATGTAGAGTATGGTACATACTTCTTGTTATGAGAAGGCTGGGTCATAATAGCCTTCACATTTTCAGGGATATTGATGGGAGTGATCCCATTATCCATTAACAGATCATTTAAAACCTGAGAGCAGAGTTGAATGTCACCACCTGCTATGTCTTTGGCCAACAAGTACATTAGTTGTGCTCTCGTTATATCCCCGTCTGTGGATACCTGAGACATATGAGATGCGACTGAACCTTGTTGTTGTGTCTGTTGTAAGTGAGGGTTAGATTGGGGCGCTCCAAGAGGGGCAGAATTCCAAACATTGGAACCATTGGTAGAGACCTGAGGAGTCCCACTTGATCCAGGCAGAGCTGGGAAGGAAGTTTGGGACATGGTTGGCGGTGCCTGGGGAGTGGTCTTCTTAGAAGTGGATAGTTTCTTGGCATCAAGAATTTTCTGCATTTCCTTTTTTCTTTCAGGACAAATAGCAGAAACAGCTGATGTTTTCCATTACAGAGGACACATTTAGGTTTATTTTTATTGGTACAATCACGATACGAATGTTGGCCAGAGCAAATGCTACAAATTTGCCATTGTGTACTGCATTTGTTGTTATGACCAAAGGCATAACACTTGAAACATTGTGTCACACTGACAAAGCGTTCCAGAGAAATTTGGTCAGATGTACATCTGGTGCCAAAACATTTGAAGCCATTTTGACACACAAGTTTGGCCTCCTCAGGTGTCTCGAGTATTAATTTTAAAGTTACCTTATTGTTGTTGGGATTCGAGAATTTATGTGCTTCTACAGCCCTAAGGTCAGAATTCTCGGCATTAATGTTATCAACAATTTCATTAACAGTGCTGTTTCATAAAACTGTTGATTCTGGCCACAAACACAGTCCTCTGAGCTTGATAGCTGTCAGGTGCAACTGGGGTAACACCAGAAGTCTTCAGTTTATCCAAGACATCATGCATTAGTAGTTGAAGTAACTCTTCTTCCGAAGAGAGGAGAAGTACTGCTCCAGCGTGGGTTTGAAAAACATCCACTAGAGCAACAGTTGAGTTGGAGCAAATACATTTGAGAATGTCTTTCATGGACATTTGATTTCCATCAATGCGTAATCTTACACGAATCCTCGCCATGATGCCTGGGAAGGAGCATCTGGCAGAGGAGTTGCTTAACAAAAAGGTATCTTTCCTTAATGTTAGCCTAACATCCTATTTCAGCTGACTTATGAAGGTCAGCCCCTAAGATAGCCTACCCTCGAGTAGTGAGGGGAAAGGGCCCAAGGCAAAGATCGGCTGGATTTTAAAAAACCACACGGGCTACCAGATGGTCAAAATGCCTTGTGTTAACTCGCCAAAGCGAAGTTGCGGAAAAAGAAGAAGATAGGACAGTCAGAAGGATAGCAATGTATGTAGTGTGTTAAGTGTGTGGGCCAGTGTTGATGTATGGGTGAGGGGAGGATGGGGAAGGATGGGGGGATGGGGATGAGAGGGGTGAACAAGCAAGCAAGTCACCGCCTTACCCTCTTGATGGGATGGGGCTGGAAGTGACTGCAAACAAGTCTCCTCTCAGCTCTGGTGAAGGACTACTCAGGATAACCCAAGTAAATTCTCGAGCAACAGTGTTCAGAGTTGCTCAGCTGAAGAGCAGGAACGACGACGTCTTCTCTCCACGGTGGCTGGGCTGCAACTCTCTGTATCACAGAAGACCGAGAAATCTGATCGTATCACGTTCAGTGATCCGGGAACCATACAGGTATAGAGGAGTATTAGAGACAACAGAATGTCTAGTAAAAGTAATCTGGTGCGTTTTAGTACCAGAAAATTTGAACCCCTTGAATAGTGGCCC
>NC_091297.1:9917040-9966059 GCF_038502225.1 Cherax quadricarinatus | reverse complement strand
GAAGAAGAGTGCCAAAAGGTGACCATATGCCTGATCACATAATTTACATTTAGTTTGATCATCATCTGTGTGTCTCCCAAACTGCCGGAAGTACTTGTAACCAAGCCTAAGCCTGGCCACTACAACATCAGTCAGTCTGTTCACATTGCAAGTTGCTCCATAAACATACTTATCTACGTTCATGTTATCATAGTGGGTTATAGATCTACTCAGGCTTCTAACTGCATTCCTATAACAATCATTTTCATTATTTACTTCTCTCCTAATATTATTCCTAATGCTAGATACAGTTATACCAAAGTTATATTCTACATTCTCCTTCTCGATACTCTTCTTGGCTAACATATCAACTTTATCATGAAGGAGTAATCCAATGTGTGATGGGATCCATAGCAATTGTACATTAATTCCTTTGTCCCTAATTTTTGAGTATCTATACCTGGCTTCCCCAATGAGCATGTTGTTGGAGTCATTATATGAGTCAAGAGCCTTCAATGATGACATAGAATCAGTAATGATGATAGAGTCAAGCTCAGTGTCATAGGTTAGCTTTAGCGCCATTAGGATTGCAAACAATTCAGTTTGCAGTGTAGACGCCCAGTTGTTAATTCTTATGCCTAACTCAACAAATTTATTATCGTTCTTAACTAGGGAGATGGCAACAAGAGCAGATGCAGCCCTGCCAGAAGACTCCTGTTTAGATCCATCAGTGTATATAACTTGTGATAACTTGTTACTACCAGCTAGGTGAGAAATTTCTTCTTGAGCAGTTGCTCTAACAAGAGATTTAAGGAAGGGATTACTAGCAATGAGCTTCTTGGGATGGACTTATAGGTATGTGATATTAAATGAACACATCTTCCATGGAGGGGTGAAATGCTCTTGTTGCCTACAGTGATACAGTTCATGCAGGTTATAAAACTTAATGCAATTGCACGTTTTCACAATCCATTTAGATCTGTGTGTATTTACCTCTAGACACTTGGTAAGATTCACTGTGACAGTGTCTGGTTCGTTTCTCAACATTCTAATACCGAGTACAGTGTTAATTTCAACAATCCTATCACTGATACTAGAAATACCAAGCTCCTTCCTCATGTTAAGAACTTTTGTAGATCTGGGACAGCCAAGAATAATCCTGAGAGCTTCATTTTGCATTAACTCCAAGGGTCGGAGAGAACTTTCTCTAGCTAATATCAACATGGGAGCAGCATAATCAATTAAGGACCTAACATAGGCTATGTACATCAGCAGGGGACCAAGGACACTTTCCTGTGGCACTCCAGCATCAAGTGGTCGTGTTGATGAGGTTGTGTCACTAATGGAGATTTATTGATACCTGTTAGTAAGGCTACCTGTACTGACCCACTCCCTCACTCACTCATCTCACTTACCTACTCATTCACCCACTCACTCACCATGAGTGTCGTGGAGTGCGCATGGTGCTGCTCACTCAGGGTCACAGCTTCCCGCGGAAATCAATCGTCTGCTGGGAGGTAAACAAAGTGAACATCAGTAGTGCGTATTAACTCACTCTCACTTCAAGGTAGATTTCTCCACTATTCCGTCATGACAGGCATTTTGGAGTGCTGCGAGAAGTTGTTTGGTTCACGGGACCTCTATAAAGTGCTGGGAGTAGCGAGAGATGCCAATGACAATGAATGTAAGCCCCGACTTTTGTAAACCTTGCCTATTGAGAAGTTATTGTGTGGTGATGCAATGCACATATGTTAAAGCATTGACCCTATTTTTTCCATGTGTGGCTGTACAACTTATGTAGGAACTCTTAAACTGATGAATTTCGTTAGGTATTCATTTTGAAATGCGTATTTACATTGCTAATGTCACCGCCCAGAATGATGCGGCAGTATTTTTTTTTTTTTTTTTTTTTGGTTTAAATTTATGACTGACATTGTTGTATATTACACATACAATAGTTAGTATAGACATTTAACACTGATAAGTGATCCTGACTTAACCTAGGATAATTCAACAAATGAATTTCTTTACCTTAGACACAATTTTGTTCTAAAAAATCTTAAGTAGGCCAAATCAACAAGGGGGTGGCACTGCTATATACTACTCAGACCAACTAGAATGTATCACTAATACTTGCACAAGGGATGAACATGGGGAATACATAATAGCTAAATTCAAATCCAAATACCTACAAAAACCTCTCACAGTGATAAACATCTATAGAGTACCACAGTCAAACATTAGTCGTTTTAATGAAAACCTAGGAAGTATGATAACTGATGCACGCATGAATAAAGATCACTTACTACTCTCAGGTAACTTCAGTATAAATTTCCTGCAAGACCAGGACCCACACATTACTGAATTCACAAACACTATGAGTAACTGCTTGTTGCTACCAACAGTAACAAAACCTTCAAGAATTACAGACTAGTGTTTCCCTACTAGACCACATCAGGACCAACACCATATCCCCTTTAAAATCAGGCATAATCATAGATAATACCACAGACCACTACCCTACCTTCCTCATAACTAATCTAGACAAATTACCCCAAGACACTACTAAAGTCACTTTCAGACTTCACAATGAGGCAGCCATTAATAACTTCACAACAGCAGTGACAAACATTGACTGGCACACTGAGCTAGAACTCTATACAGATATTGACGAATGTATTAATAATTTTTTAAAAAAGACCCAATACCTCTATAACAAGCACTGCCCTAAAAAAACTAAACAGATGACAGCTAAGAGACTGAACAGTCCCTGGCTAACACCCAGCATCCTCAAATCCATAAATACAAAGCACCTATACGAAAAACAGTACAGAATGGGTCACATAACCAGAGACCAAACAAAACGTTACTCGTCAATCCTAACCAGCCTGATAAGAAGGGCTAAAAAATTGTATTATGAGAACAGATTATCCAACTTAAAAGGTGATATAAAAAAGACAAAAAAGATATCACGTAATAGCGCAATTGAACTAACAAAACCAGATGAACCCCAACTCCCACCAACTGAAACAGCAAACAGACTCAATGATTTCTTCTCCACCATTACCTGGAGTTTACCTGGAGAGAGTTCCGGGGGTCAACGCCCCCGTGGCCCGGTCTGTGACCAGGCCTCCTGGTGGATCAGAACCTGATCAACCAGGCTGTTGCTGCTGGCTGCATGCAAACCAACATACGAGCCACAGCCCGGCTGGTCAGGAACCTTGCCAATAAAATCCCAAGCTCAAATACCCCACCCAATGACTACCTCACTGACAACTACCCGAACACACTGTTCCTAGCTCCGACTAACCCAACAGAAGTCTCCCTTATTATCAACACACTAAAAAAAAAGACAGGAGATTTAAATACCTTACCACCCTTTATATACAAAAAAGTGTCGCAAGTGCTGTCACCAATCATTGCCACACTCTTTAACAAGTCCATCGAATCCTCTATCTTCCCTGCAGTTCTCAAAATAGCGAGGGTCACCCCAATCCATAAAGGAGGAGACCAAACAGACTTGAATAACTATAGGCCAGTATCCAACTTACACCCTCTCTCTAAAATCTTCAAAAAATTAATTCATAAGCGAATCTATTCCTACCTCATCTCCCACAACATACTCAACCCCTGTCAGTTTGTGTTCAGGCCTAATAAAAATACGAATGATGCTATTATACACATGCTAGAACAAATATACACTGCACTAGAGAAAAAAGAAGTCCCACTGGGGATCTTCATTGATTTACATAAAGTTTTTTGATACAGTTGACCATGACTTGCTCCATATAAAATTGTCGCACTATGGTATAAGAGGTCACTCCTTCAACTACCTAAAGTCATACCTCAGCAACAGAAGCCAATATGTATACACAAATAGAGCAAACTCTTCCGCACAGCCAATTACAATTGGTGTCCCACAGGGAAGTGTCCTTGGCCCTCTTCTCTTTCTCGTTTACATAAATGACCTACCAATTGCATGGCAACTACTCAAACCCACACTATTTGCAGATGACACTACATACGTCTTCTCTCACCCGAGCCCAGTCATGCTAGCCAATACTACTGTGAATACTGAATTACAGAAAATATCTACCTGGATGAGGACTAACAAACTTACTCTCAACATTGACAAAACCTACTTCATTCAGTTTGGAAACAGGGCTACAGATGTCCCTCTTAACATAAGGATAAACGGATCACCTATCACAAAGCTCACAGAGGGAAAATTCTTAGGAATCCACCTTGATAATAGACTCAAATTTCAAACACATATACAACAAATTTCCAAGAAAATCTCCAAGACCATAGGCATACTATCAAAGATACAGTACTATGTTCTACAGTCAGCCCTCCTGGCCCTATATCACTCTTATTTACCCCTATCTCACCTATGGAATTTATGCATGGGGCTCAACAACAATAAACCATCTCAGACCATTAATTACCTAACAAAAGGCTGCAGTCAGAATGATAACAAATTCCCACTACAGGCAGCACACTCCACCAATATTCAAAACTAAACCTACTCACAATACAAAACATCCATACTTATTATTGTACCTACTACATACATAGAACACTTAACTCGGATATAAACCCTCCCCTTAAACGTCTCCTTACCAACCTCAACAGAACAAATGACCATAACACAAGGCACAGATCACTCTTTGATGCTCCTCGTGTCCATCTCACACTATGCAAAAACTCAATGCACATAAAAGGCCCAAAAATCTGGAATTCATTACCTGTGAATATAAAAGAAACACTCTGTTTATAAATTCAAGTCACTACTTAAAAATCACTTACTCACCCACAACTAAATAAATACTGAATAATTGTATCTCATAAATGTTTAACCTGTGACCCAATCAAATTTTTTTATTTATAATTACATTACCTAACAGAATACTCCATTCTACTGAATGCACAGCAACACAGTAAATGACCATATGACCTGTCTTTGAAATACTCCTTTATGCTTAATTGTTATCTGTTGACAATAATGTTTACCACTGAATATATCATTGCTTAGTTAATATGAAGTTAATTTTAAGCCTGCCCATAATGCTCTGCATACAAGGGGCTTTGGCATGTTACACTTAACTACTGTATTTTTTTGTACTTCTATGTATCATGTTCAAATTAATAAATAAAATAAAGTACTACTTATATATTAAAATACTAATATAAATACAACATAAGTAGACATTACTTTTATACTGTATTAAAAAATACATCTGCAGTGTAGGCAACATGGATTCTTGGGTATTACAATGAGGTAAATATCATTTGACTACATCTATGATGAGTTTATGTAGTTATATAGGTGAACACAAATAATACAAATGGTGTATTAATAAATTTTATTTTATAAACATGACAAGCCACTATGATAAATAAACAGATGAAGTCCTTATATCTTGAGCTTAGTGGTAGGTTATGTTATTAAAAAAATTCACCTGTGTCAAGTGAGATGTATGAAGGAGACAGATTTATCCTGGACCAATGAGATTTTTTTTTTGAACATTAAAATGGTATAAAATACTGACAGGTTGTTAGGTAAGACACATATGCAACAGTTAGGTATCTTTATTTCGAAACGTTTCGCCTACACAGTAGGCTTCTTCAGTCGAGTACAGAAAAGTTGATAGAAGCAGAAGAGACTTGAAGACGATGTAATCAATCCATCACCCTTAAAGTTTTGAGGTGGTCAGTCCCTCAGTCTGGAGAAGAGCAATGTTCCATAGTCTGAAACAATATGGAGTTGAAGTGACAGGATGGAGCCTTATATAGCGCCAGGAGGTGAGACGTAGGTCACTGGTAGAAGTAAGAATGCAGATGTTGGGAGGTCAGGTCCCTCTCAAATCCAGCCGTTCTCACTAGTAGAGGTTGTCCAAGTAGATTGCAGGTCTGTACCAAGATACCCTTGTGTTGCAGTGTCTGACAGATTGAACATTAAAATGGTATAAAATACCGACAGGTTGTTAGGTAAGACACATATGCAACAGTTAGGTATCTTTATTTCGAAACGTTTCGCCTACACAGTAGGCTTCTTCAGTTGAGTACAGAAAAGTTGATAGAAGCAGAAGAGACTTGAAGACGATGTAATCAGTCCATCACCCTTAAAGTTTTGAGGTGTAGGCGAAACGTTTCGAAATAAAGATACCTAACTGTTGCATATGTGTCTTACCTAACAACCTGTCGGTATTTTATACCATTTTAATGTTCAATCTGTCAGACACTGCAACACAAGGGTATCTTGGTACAGACCTGCAATCTACTTGGACAACCTCTACTAGTGAGAACGGCTGGATTTGAGAGGGACCTGACCTCCCAACATCTGCGTTCTTACTTCTACCAATAATATTGTTTCAGACTATGGAACAATGCTCTTCTCCAGACTGAGGGACTGACCACCTCAAAACTCTTCTGCTTCTATCAACAATATTATTTTTTTTTGTTTAACTGCTCCCAGAAATGTAATCCAACATAGCCTAACCTAGATTAGGTGTTTAATTCTTAGTTAAGTTAGGCTAGATTACTAAGTTGGATTACTTTTTTTTTCGGATACAGAAGAAAAACTTCTAACCTGTAACCCTAAAGTATAACTGTCTCTGTTGCACGTCCTATATAATAGTGAAGAATTTACATACAGTAATGAAACTGCATATTTACTGGAAATAAGTCACTTTGACTTTTGTGTGTTACTCCTAGGCAAGTAAGTTTATTCATGTACAGGTACACATAAGTACAGTTACATAAATTATCATACATAGCAGCATGTGTAGATTACCTTGGATAACCCCAAAAACTCAAAGTGACTTATTTCCATTGGGGTCCTTGACAAATTTACATTATGTATGTATGATAATTGTACTTATGTGTACCTGTGCCTAAACAAACTTACCACTGCACCCTGACTACTCATAGCACAGCAGTATATTAAAATATTATATTAAAATGGGTGATGAATGTTGCAACGAGGAGAAGGCTGGAGGCAGTGGAGATGTCATGTCTGAAGGCAATGTGTGGTGTGAATATAATGCAGAGAATTCGTAGTTTGGAAATTAGGAGAAGGTGTGGGATTACCAAAACTTGTATCCAGAGGGCTGAGGAGGGGTTGTTGAGGTGGTTCGGACATGTATAGAGAATGGAACAAAACAGAATGACTTCGAGAGTGTATAAATCTGTAGTGGAGGGAAGGCGGGGTAGGGGGTCGGCCTAGGAAGGGTTGGAGGGAGGGGGTAAAGGAGGTTTTGTGTGCGAGGGGCTTAGACTTCCAGCAAGTGTGCATGAGCGTATTTAATAGGAGTGAATGGAGACAAATGGTTTTTAATACTTGACATGCTGTTGGAGTGTGAGCAGAGTAACATTTATGAAGGGATTCAGGGAAACCGGCAGGCTGGACTTGAGTCCTGGAGATGGGAAGTACAGTGTCTACACTCTGAAGGAGGGGTATTAATGTTGCAGTTTTATAACCGTAGTGTAAAGCACCCCTCTGGCAAGACAGTGATGGAGTGAATGATGATGAAAGTTTTTCTTTTTCGGGCCACCCTGCCTTGGTGGGAATCGGCCGATGTGCTAATAAAATAAAAATAAAGTAGAGAGTAAATAGTATGGTGATGCCAACAAGATGTGTAAAAAGGCAGTTGTCGTGAATTGTTCCTAAGTATATTTTTATCCATGTAAATTAATTTTTCCTTCCTATTGCAGCTTCATTAGTTAAGTACTTCTTATCATAACTTCTGAATTTATGAAATGCTATTAGTATCTTACCTCAAATTAAGAAATGGTTGGGAATTAAACCAGTATGACAAAGCAAGCATAATTGTTACATACAGTAGGTACAAAATTATGTTCCCTTTCCTAAATATGATGCTGATTTTGGTCTCTAATCCTTTCATGATTTGAGACAAAGAAAAAATCTAAAGACATGATATCACGGGAGCATGAAGCCATTGTTGAGGTCATCACACCCAGTTCATCTGCCAGGTGCTTTATGTTATGATAATTACTCCTTCATATACAGAAAACTGCATTTTCATATATTTTACTGTATTGTGGTAATTTTTTGTTAAATCTGACAAGGATTTTGTGAATATAATCAATTAATTTAAATATCTATCTATATACCAATTAATCTATCCCCACCCCACAAGCAAATGTTAATAGCCTGAAAGAACAAATAACATTACTCAACACTAACATTGTTGACAGTATTTTGGATGAAGTGAGTGCAATGCATCCACTTCATCTAAAACTATGAAGACCACCATTAGCAGTTGCAGCAGCCACTTGATGCTGTTGTAAACAGCAAGATTCTTGTCTTAGGACTACTCTTCAAATCATCAAGTAAAAGCTTCAAGTAAAACATCCAAAATGATGAAATCAAAAAAACAAAATTAATAGGTAAACCAGATGAGGCAAAAAAAAAAAAATTACTAAAATTTCACTCTTGCTCTAGAAGAAATTGCTCAATTCAGTCATCCACGAGTATGAAACGTGATGTTTATGTAAATGAGCGTCTTGCCAAGAAAAAATAGAACCTTCTCTACAGACTAAGGAAACTGTCTGAAGAGAAAAATCCACCAGTGCTTTGTGAGAGACAGTAAAATTGTAAGGAAATCCACTACAGGCAAGAGATACTACATAGCTAATGAACAAAATCAATCAAAATTCTTATGTGATGCTGACCTATCTGTGTCAGAAAAAGATGCAGTTTGTACCCACTAAACTCCACATTGTACTAACCTAGTTGTGGTTGCAGGGTCGATTCACAGTTCCTGCTCCATGAGCTTTATCATACCTCTTCTTAAAGCTATGTATGGATCCTGCCTCCACTACATCACTTCCCAGACTATTCCACTTCCTGTGTTATGCTCCCTCAATCTGTAACTGTTTGTAATCTTTTCATATCTCCTGACTCAAAACCAAATCAAATCCTACCTCATAAACAAATAAATGTTTTGTACAAATTGTTATTATAGTACTGTATTCATTTGTATTGTTTAAATATGTACTCTTTGCATTGTTCTGATACCCTTACTGTTGTTTATTGTCAGCTGTTTGTATTGTTAGCAGTTGTGCAATATCAGGTAATACTGTAAACATCCAAGCTTAACCCTTTCAGGGTTTCGGACGTACTAGTACGGCTTACGCACCAGGGTTTTTGAAGTACTAGTAAGCCTAAATTCTAGCGCCCTCAAATCTAGTGAGAGAAAGCTGGTAGGCCTACATATGAAAGAATGGGTCTATGTGGTCAGTGTGTGCAGTATAAAAAAAAAATCCTGCAGCACAGTGCGTAATGAGAAAAAAATAAACTTTTAACGTTTTTTGGATTAAAACAGCGGCTTTGCACTGTATTTTCGTATGGTATTTATTGTTCTATTCTAGTTTTCCTGGTCTCATTTTATAGAATGGAAGACATATTACAGAAATTGAGATGAGTTTGACTGGTTTTACAATGAAAAGTACCTTGAAATTGAGCTCAAAGTAGTAGAAATGTTCGATTTTTACCAAAGTTCAAAAGTAAACAAATCATGCTAAGCATCCAATACACATCAACTGGTGAATCTAATATTCTTTCACAAGTGCGCTGATATTATTTATACCATTTCTACACTAATGCAGTAGTCTGCATAACAGTAAATCTATTTTTTGTGAGAATAAAAATTCAAAGTGGAAAGCAAAAGAATGTAAGAGGGGCATGGGGACGTGACTGATGAACAGAGGAAATGTTATTTTAGTGCCAGGAATGTCTTTCTTGTTTATTCTGGACCCTATTTGGAAATTGGCATCTTTTGAAATTTGTGTGAAATTGGCAAAATTGCTAAATTCTGACCACTGTATTGGATAGTTGAAATCGGTAAATGGGTGGTTTCTTGTATTCATTCGATAGACAAAATGGAGATCTAGCGAAATGGTTATGATTTTTGTCGACTTGTACACTGAAATTGGCGGAAAATAGGGCTCAAAGTGGGCAAAATCGCCGATGCGTAAACATCGTCGAGACCGCTAATTTCGCGAGAGCATAATTCCGTAAGTTTTCCATCAAATTTCATACTTTTGGTGTCATTATGATCGGCAAAAAGATTATCTTTTCATAAGTTTTTTTTTTTTTTATTTTTTTTATTTGGGCAACCCTGAGAACAAGTCTGGGAGAGGGTCTGGGGACTCTGAAAGGGTTAAATAACATTAATAACTGATTCATTAACCATTTTAATCTAGGTCTTAAACTGTGTATTATATTCTTTAACCCTTTCAGGGTCGACAGGCCCTCTCAGAGACTTGTTCTCAGGGTCGGCCAAATTTCAAAAAAAAAAATTATTTTATGAAAAGATAGAGAATCTTTGCCCGATCATAATGACGCCAAAAGTATGAAATTTGATGGAAAACTTATGGAATTATGCTCTCGCGAAGTTAGCAGTCTCAACAATGTTTACGCATCAGCGATTTTGCCCACTTTGAGCCCTATTTTCGGCTAATTCCAGTGTACTTGTCGACAAAAATCATAACTATTTCACTAGAACTCCATTTTTTCTATCGAATGAGTACAAGAAACCACCCATTTACCGATTTCAACTATCCAATACAGTGGTCAGAATTTAGCAATTTTGCCAATTTCACACAAATTTCAAAAGATGCCAATTTCCGAATAGGGTCCAGAATAAACAAGAAAGACATTCCTGGCACTAAAATAACATTTCCTCTGTTCATTAGTCACGTCCCCATGCCCCTCTTACATTCTTTTGCTTTCCACTTTGAATTTTTATTCTCACAAAAAAATAAAAGATTTACTGTTATGCAGACTACTGCATTAGTGTAGAAATGGTATAAATAATATGAGCACATTTGTGAAAGAATATTAGACTCACCAGTTGACGTGTATTGGACGCATACCATGATTTGTTTACTTTTGAACTTTGGTGAAAATCGAACATTTCTGCTACTTTGAGCTCAATTTCAAGGTACTTTTCTTTGTAAAACCAGTCAAAATCATCTCAATTTCTGTAATATGTCTTCCATTCTATAAAATGAGACCAGGAAAACTAGAATACAACAATAAATACCATATGAAAATACAGTGCAAATTCGCTGTTTTTATCCAAAAACATAGTCAAAGTTTTTTTTTCTCGTTACGCACTGTGTGCTGCAGGATTTTTTTTATACCGCGCACACTGACCACATAGACCCATTCTTTCATATGTAGGCCTACCAGCTTTCACTAGATTTGAGGGTGCTAGAATTTAGGTGTACTAGTACGTCAAAAACCCTGGTGCGTAAGCCGTACTAGTACGGCCGAAACCCTGAAAGGGTTAACCCAAAAATTTATGGACTATCCAGTGCTCACTACCGTATTTTTAGTGTAATACTATATACAATATATTTTTAACCCCTAAACTGTCCAAATGTAGATCTATGTTCGCTCGCATAGCACCCCGAACATAGATCTACTTTTTTTTTTTTTTTTTTTGTTACATGCTTTCAAATGGGGAAAATCAAGGTCGGAGCGCTACGCACGTAATCGTAAATCTATGTTTGGACAGTTTAAGGGTTAGACCTCTTACTGTTTATTGTTAGCAGCTTTCACTGTTAGCCATTTCTGCAATATCAGGTGCTAAATTTGATACCTAGTCTTCATGTTAGTGTTATAAGTTACTTAATGGTAACTTTTTACTCTTGACATTGTCAATATTCTCTTAAGTAATTTTGTTAATAGTTATTTTTTTTTTTTTTTTATTATCACACCGGCCGATTCCCACCAAGGCAGGGTGGCCCGAAAAAGAAAAACTTTCACCATCATTCACTCCATCACTGTCTTGCCAGAAGGGTGCTTTACACTACAGTTTTTAAACTGCAACATTAACACCCCTCCTTCAGAGTGCAGGCACTGTACTTCCCATCTCCAGGACTCAAGTCCGGCCTGCCGGTTTCCCTGAATCCCTTCATAAATGTTACTTTGCTCACACTCCAACAGCACGTCAAGTATTAAAAACCATTTGTCTCCATTCACTCCTATCAAACACGCTCACGCATGCCTGCTGGAAGTCCAAGCCCCTCGCACACAAAACCTCCTTTACCCCCTCCCTCCAACCCTTCCTAGGCCAACCCCTACCCCGCCTTCCTTCCACTACAGACTGATACACTCTTGAAGTCATTCTGTTTCGCTCCATTCTCTCTACATGTCCGAACCACCTCAACAACCCTTCCTCAGCCCTCTGGACAACAGTTTTGGTAATCCCGCACCTCCTCCTAACTTCCAAACTACGAATTCTCTGCATTATATTCACACCACACATTGCCCTCAGACATGACATCTCCACTGCCTCCAGCCTTCTCCTCGCTGCAACATTCATCACCCACGCTTCACACCCATATAAGAGCGTTGGTAAAACTATACTCTCATACATTCCCCTCTTTGCCTCCAAGGACAAAGTTCTTTGTCTCCACAGACTCCTAAGTGCACCACTCACTCTTTTTCCCTCATCAATTCTATGATTCACCTCATCTTTCATAGACCCATCCGCTGACACGTCCACTCCCAAATATCTGAATACGTTCACCTCCTCCATACTCTCTCCCTCCAATCTGATATTCAATCTTTCATCACCTAATCTTTTTGTTATCCTCATAACCTTACTCTTTCCTGTATTCACCTTTAATTTTCTTCTTTTGCACACCCTACCAAATTCATCCACCAATCTCTGCAACTTCTCTTCAGAATCTCCCAAGAGCACAGTGTCATCAGCAAAGAGCAGCTGTGACAACTCCCACTTTGTGTGTGATTCTTTATCTTTTAACTCCACGCCTCTTGCCAAGACCCTCGCATTTACTTCTCTTACAACCCCATCTATAAATATATTAAACAACCACGGTGACATCACACATCCTTGTCTAAGGCCTACTTTTACTGGGAAAAAATTTCCCTCTTTCCTACATACTCTAACTTGAGCCTCACTATCCTCGTAAAAACTCTTGACTGCTTTCAGTAACCTACCTCCTACACCATACACTTGCAACATCTGCCACATTGCCCCCCTATCCACCCTGTCATACGCCTTTTCCAAATCCATAAATGCCACAAAGACCTCTTTAGCCTTATCTAAATACTGTTCACTTATATGTTTCACTGTAAACACCTGGTCCACACACCCCCTACCTTTCCTAAAGCCTCCTTGTTCATCTGCTATCCTATTCTCCGTCTTACTCTTAATTCTTTCAATTATAACTCTACCATACACTTTACCAGGTACACTCAACAGACTTATCCCCCTATAATTTTTGCACTCTCTTTTATCCCCTTTGCCTTTATACAAAGGAACTATGCATGCTCTCTGCCAATCCCTAGGTACCTTACCCTCTTCCATACATTTATTAAATAATTGCACCAACCACTCCAAAACTATATCCCCACCTGCTTTTAACATTTCTATCTTTATCCCATCAATCCCGGCTGCCTTACCCCCTTTCATTTTACCTACTGCCTCACGAACTTCCCCCACACTCACAACTGGCTCTTCCTCACTCCTACAAGATGTTATTCCTCCTTGCCCTATACACGAAATCACAGCTTCCCTATCTTCATCAACATTTAACAATTCCTCAAAATATTCCTTCCATCTTCCCAATACCTCTAACTCTCCATTTAATAACTCTCCTCTCCTATTTTTAACTGACAAATCCATTTGTTCTCTAGGCTTTCTTAACTTGTTAATCTCACTCCAAAACTTTTTCTTATTTTCAACAAAATTTGTTGATAACATCTCACCCACTCTCTCATTTGCTCTCTTTTTACATTGCTTCACCACTCTCTTAACTTCTCTCTTTTTCTCCATATACTCTTCCCTCCTTGCATCACTTCTACTTTGTAAAAACTTCTCATATGCTAACTTTTTCTCCCTTACTACTCTCTTTACATCATCATTCCACCAATCGCTCCTCTTCCCTCCTGCACCCACTTTCCTGTAACCACAAACTTCTGCTGAACACTCTAACACTACATTTTTAAACCTACCCCATACCTCTTCGACCCCATTGCCTATGCTCTCATTAGCCCATCTATCCTCCAATAGCTGTTTATATCTTACCCTAACTGCCTCCTCTTTTAGTTTATAAACCTTCACCTCTCTCTTCCCTGATGCTTCTATTCTCCTTGTATCCCATCTACCTTTTACTCTCAGTGTAGCTACAACTAGAAAGTGATCTGATATATCTGTGGCCCCTCTATAAACATGTACATCCTGAAGTCTACTCAACAGTCTTTTATCTACCAATACATAATCCAACAAACTACTGTCATTTCGCCCTACATCATATCGTGTATACTTATTTATCCTCTTTTTCTTAAAATATGTATTACCTATAACTAAACCCCTTTCTATACAAAGTTCAATCAAAGGGCTCCCATTATCATTTACACCTGGCACCCCAAACTTACCTACCACACCCTCTCTAAAAGTTTCTCCTACTTTAGCATTCAAGTCCCCTACCACAATTACTCTCTCACTTGGTTCAAAGGCTCCTATACATTCACTTAACATCTCCCAAAATCTCTCTCTCTCCTCTGCATTCCTCTCTTCTCCAGGTGCATACACGCTTATTATGACCCACTTCTCGCATCCAACCTTTACTTTAATCCACATAATTCTTGAATTTACACATTCATATTCTCTTTTCTCCTTCCATAACTGATCATTTAACATTACTGCTACTCCTTCCTTTGCTCTAACTCTCTCGGATACTCCAGATTTAATCCCATTTATTTCCCCCCACTGAAACTCTCCTACCCCCTTCAGCTTTGTTTCGCTTAGGGCCAGGACATCCAACTTCTTTTCATTCATAACATCAGCAATCATCTGTTTCTTGTCATCCGCACTACATCCACGCACATTTAAGCAACCCAGTTTTATAAAGTTTTTCTTCTTCTCTTTTTTAGTAATTGTATACAGGAGAAGGGGTTACTAGCCCATTGCTCCCGGCATTTTAGTCGCCTCATACGACACGCATGGCTTACGGAGGAAAGATTCTTTTCCACTTCCCCATGGACAATAGAAGAAATAAAAAAGAACAAGAGCTATTTAGAAAAATGAGAAAAACCTAGATGTATGTATATATATATATATGCATGTGCGTGTCTGTGAAGTGTGACCAAAGTGTAAGTAGGAGTAGCAAGATATCCCTGTTATCTTAGCGTGTTTATGAGACAGAAAAAGAAACCAGCAATCCTACCATCATGCAAAACAGTTACAGGTTTTTGTTTCACAGTCATCTGGCAGGACGGTAGTACTTCCCTGGGTGGTTGCTGTCTACCAACCTACTACCTATAAATACTACCTATAATAGTTATACCAATTAATTGCCTTTCATTATTTCCTACTTAATACAGTGGACCCCCACATAACGATCACCTCCGAATGCGACCAATTATGTAAGTGTATTTATGTAAGTGCGTTTGTACGTGTATGTTTGGGGGTCTGAAATGGACTAATCTACTTCACAATATTCCTTATGGGAACAAATTCGGTCAGTACTGGCACCTGAACGTACTTCTGGATTGAAAAAATATCGTTAACCGGGGGTCCACTGTATCTCTTATCCTTCTTCCATCTACATTTCACCTTCTATCTTTTTACACTTCCTATTTCCTTGCTGATGATTGCAGATATTGACTCAGATTTTAATCTCCTTTCTAAATACAGTTATCAACAATATTCTTCTGAAATTAACTGTCTTTATCTCACAGCAAGTCAAGCAGCAAAGGCTCTCAGTGCCTCTAAGAATACAGCCTCTCCTCACTTAGCAACATATTCGTTTACCAACGACTCAGGCTTATGATGGGCTCTCTGACCAATATGCATACCTAAATAATGTATATTAGAGCCAATTTCCTCTATTCTGTTTATTACAACATACAGTACACTACTGTATAAGCATTTAAAAATATACTAAAAATTTTATAAATGGTGCAAGGTGACATTAAAACAATATCAAAGATGGTTGACACAAACTCACTACCATTATAGTACTATGCTCCTTGCTCAGCGACAAATTCATTTACCAACTTGGTCTTAAGAATGGAACCCCATCATTAAATGATGAGAGGCTGTATATCAGTATTTAGTTACAATGTTAGAAAATGAAGTAAGCACTATGATGACCTCTTAGCACTCCTCAGTTCTCTAAATGCAAATGTCTTTTATTATTCTTGTAAAGTAAAAGGACACAAGTGCAACTAATGTGACATTTTATTGTGGCAACGTTTTGCTCTCCAGGAGCTTCGTCAAGCCGGCTTGACAAAGCTCCTGGAGAGCGAAACATTGCCACAATAAAATGTCACATAAGTTGCACTTGTGTCCTTTTACTTTACATGTTGTCGGTAATTCTACCAAGATTATTTTATTATTCTTACTGAAACCTGGCTTAAACATGACACAACTGGCATCATTGCCTTACCTGGGTACTCAACCATACATAACTGTAGGTCTGATCAAATTGGGAGAAGTACTGCAATCCACTACTCCAACACATAAAAAAAGTATCCAAAACATTTGGTTATTATGTACTGTACCACAAATAGCACTACTCACATTGTACTATTCACTGATCTCCCCCTACCTCACCTATGCTATTTGTGCAAGGGAATCCACAACAGCAACTCGCCTAAAGCCAATAATAACCCAACAAAAAGCTGCAGTACAAACGATCACAGTGCATTGCTAGACAACACAATCCCAACACTCTTCAAAGACTTGAACCTATTCACTATATAAAACATTCACTCTTACTACTGTGCATCCTACATTTACAGAACAATAAATTCTAATATTAATTCCGACCTGAAGCACTTTTCTTGATAGTTGCAACACGACCCATAAACACAATACTAGGCACAAAAATCCCTAAACCATTCCCACTGTCCAGCTGAATCTCCTCAAAAATTCATTGTACATAAAACAGCCCAAAATCTGGAACACTTTGCCAGAAATCTTCAGGGATGACACAGGAATATATATTTGCAAAACTTATAGCCAAAAAATTTTAAAACCCCAGTTACAGTTGGAGCAGTCTATAAATTACCTCATATTAATACTTCCACCTTCAGTGACAACCTTATAAATCGTTAATCTTAAATTTAGTTCAGTTATTATATGATACCTGCATTTATTTTTTCTTCTGACATTTAGTATTTTGTCTTACAGTGAAGAAAGCATACCACAGAGTATCTCTAAAGGTTCATCCCGATCGTGTGGGTCAGGAAGATAAGCAAGATGCTACACACAAATTTCAAACACTTGGCAAAGTCTACTCAGTTTTATCTGACAAGGATCGTCGAGCTATATATGAAGAGACAGGTAAAGTCTGCCCAAAATGCCCCAGCATGATAGTGGCTTTCTTTGTACTTAACAAATCAAAATTGTAAATACACATTGTAACCTTGCAAAGAAATAATAATAATCATAATACGTAACAATAATAATAATAATACCTTTATTTACTACAAGTACATGTACAAGGTATACAGGCCTAGCTGACATCAGTGACATACTACTACAGTGGACCCCCGCATAACGATTACCTCCGAATGCGACCAATTATGTAAGTGTATTTATGTAAGTGCATTTGTACGTGTATGTTTGGGGGTCTGAAATGCACTAATCTACTTCACAATATTCCTTATGGGAACAAATTCGGTCAGTACTGGCACCTGAACATACTTCCGGAGTGAAAAAATATCGTTAACCGGGGGTCCACTGTATATAGAAAGCCACTTGTTATGCAGAGCATTTCGGGCAAATTAGGTCAGTTTTATCCCAGGATGTGACCCACATCAGTCGACTAACACCCAGGTACCCATTTGACACTGATGAGTGAACAGGGACAGCAATCAAATCAAATCAAAGTTTATTCTCTATAAGGATTACAATGCGGGGTTTACAGATTTTGGTTATTGTTTGGTTTACATGTAATAAAATACTAATTACATAGGGGGCCACTAGAACACCTAGCATGGCTAGGCATTTCGGGCAAACTTAGATTAATTCTTAACCCTAAATTATTACAAATTGTGGAGTAAGTTAACTAAATACTAAGTGACTAAATACTAGTTTGTGTGATAACAATATGAATGCTTTTGTTTTGGCACAATACATAGTTTCTATATTGGAGTATCACAGGCAAACTTGTGACTAGTTAAGAATCATTATTTTAAGATTAAGATACAAATTTCTGTGCTTATAGTCAAATGGGTGAGTGAGTGAGTGTAAGTGTGAACCACCAGGTGGTTTTTATGTAGCTAGTTGACGGGGTGTATCAGGGAGATAAGATGTTTTCTAACGGTAGTTTTGAAGGTGATGAATGTGTCTGCAGTTCTAGAGTTTTCAGGTAGGGTGTTCCAGATTTTTGAGCCTTTGACATACATTGAATTTTTGTAAAGGTTTAGTCGGACACGGGGAATGTCGTAGAGATGTTTGTGTTTGGTGTTATGCATGTGGGTCCTGTCACAACTATCAAGAAAGCATTTTAGGTCAAGGTTAATATTGGATTTTAAGGTCCTGTATATGTAGATTGCACAGTAGTAAGTGTGGATGTTCTGAACAGGGCATTAAGTTTAGATCTAAGAAGAGTGGGAGGGGGGGTTGCCAGGGATGGGATTTAGTGATTATTCTTACTGCAGCTTTTTGTTGAGTTGTTATTGGCTTTAGGTGTATTGCTGCAGTTGATCCCCAAGCACAAATAGCATAGGTGAGGTATGGATAAATGAGTGAATGGTACAATGTGAGAAGGGCATTTTGCGGCACGTAGTATCGTATCTTGGAGAGGGTCCCAACTGTTTTGGATACTTTTTTTGATATATGTTGGATATGGGTGCTGAAATTCAGGTTGTTGTCGAGGTATAGGTGTATAGGAGGTATATAAGGTGTCTTATGGAAGCACGTCCCTAATGTTTTCTAGCCATACCGGAGGAGATTCAAACCCCAGATCTCAATGTGTGAGCTGAGTGCGCTAGAGATCGAGCTACGGGATACCCTGAAATCTTTATCTTTTATCTGACTACTTTAAGACATTTTATCATGGTGTTGACTATGCTGCTTGATTGAATTTTGAGTTTTTATTTTTTTGGGGGGAGGCTTTTGCAACTTTTCTTATGGGAAAATTGGTAATTTCAGTTGGGTAGTATCTCTGACAATTATTAGCTGATGGAGGATCGAGCCTCTACCACTTATGCCTAATGACCCCTATAGATGTAGCACTTCAAATGAGGTATTTTCCAATTCTTTATTTTAAAATTTTACTGATTTGTACAGGAAATCTCTTCTATGTAATGATGGTTTTCTTAGGTTTTAGCATATAATACCATACAAGATTTAGGATAATCAGTGCTATTTACTGTATATGTTCAGCAGATGCTAGTTATGAAATGTCATTAATTAGGTATTATATTTTTATTTACTAAATTTGAGATTAGTTTGTTACTATATCATTGTGTAGGTAGCATACGTTTTTTATACTACAGGTGAAGTTGACGATGAAAATGTTTCTCCTGATGATCGTGATTGGGATCAATATTGGCGTTTGTTGTTCAGGAAGATAACTGTTGAGGATATCAAGAATTTTGAATCGAAATATAGGGGTAAGTATTTTGTTTGCCATATTTATATAATTAACTGATATAAATAATTGCTTGTCAATATGTGAACTTAAGTTTCTTATTAAAGTTTGTGTACTAAAGGTTTTACACTATTATTAATAGAGTCTGAGGAAGAACTGTCTGATCTGAAAGAGGCCTATTTAGACGGTGAAGGAGATATGGAGTATATTTTGCAAAATGTATTATGTTGCACCATTGATGATGAACCAAGGTATGTGGTGCTTGTGAATGTTTACATATCAAGCTTAATTCTTCAGACACTTATTGTCTCTAGAGTGTTCTGCTATAAATCATATCAATAAAATATGTATTCACCTAGCTGCCAGGTTGATTTGTGCAGTACAATTTCTTATCATGGTTTTAATCACAAAAGATCCTTAATGTGTTCAAGAGATCAAACAGATGTAATTTATTCTCTCAAAATTCTTGCATTATAAAGAAAACTCATGCTACAAAAGTCACTCATGCTATATGGTTAAACAATTTCATAATTTGGTTTATTTTTGCTATCACCTTTTTTTTGTAGGTTTACAAAGATAATTAAGGGATGGATCAAGGAGGAGGTGGTTCCTGATTTTAAAAAATTTTCAAAAGAGAGCAGAAAGAAGAAAGAAACGAGAAAACGTAAGGTGAGCATCCCTGGATTCAGGTTAAAATTTCCGGAATATGCAGTATTGTAAATCTGAATAACTACACTATGTAATGCAGATTATCATTCTGATGTAGCATATGTGCAGCTTTTACGCCTACAAATGTTCTGAGCTATTGACCTTACACATGACTAGTACCTTACACATGTATTCTAAAAACTCGCATATATACTATACTCAAGCTATTTTGCTTGTGGTTTGCTACTCACTTTACACATGTACTTTAACCCTTAAACTGTCCAAAGGTAGGTCTGTGTTCACGTGCGTAGCGCTCCGACCTTGAATTTCCGCATTTGAAAGCATGTAAAAAAACGTAGCTCTACGTTTGGAGCCCCCCCGCACGTTGATGTAGATCTACGTTTGGACAGTTTAAGGGTTAATAACTAATCCTACATATGTACTCTAGCCACTCTTTCTCTAAGTCATATTCAGCAACATATATTAATTTCAAAAGAACATGACCACACTTAGCAAATGAGTTTAGATAGTGTGTGTTCAGAATTCTTTTAATTTTTTTCTAGTGAATAATAGTTCTAGTATTGGCATTGTAGTAACCTCTCACTCAAACTGCTTTAATATTTTGTTTTGTTGTTTTTATTTTTTTAACACATCATCCGTTTCCCACCAAGGAAGGGTGACCCAAAAAGAAAGAAAAAACTTTCATCATTCAACACTTTCACCATCACTTACACATAATCGCTGTCCTTACAGAGGCGCTCAGATACGACAGCTTAGACATTCCTCTGAACTGCCAATATCCCAAACCCCTCCTTTAAAGTGCAGGCATTGTACTTCCCATTTCCAGGACTCAGGTCCGGCTAACCGGTTTCCTTGAATCCCTTCACCAAATATTACCCTGCTCACACTCCAACAGCTCATCAGGTCCCAAACACTATTTGTCTCCGTTCACTCCTGTTTAACATGCTCACGCACTCTTGCTGGAAGTCCAAGCCCCTCACCTACAAAACCTCCATTATCCTTCCCTTCAACCTTTTAGGGCCGACCCCTACCCCGCCTTTCTTTCCCTACAGATTTATATGCTCTCCAAGTCATTCTAATTTGTTCCATTCTCTCTAAATGACCAAACCACCTCAACAACCCCTCTTCAGCCCTCTGACAATACTTTCAGTAACTCCACATCTCCTCCTAATTACCACACTATGAATTCTCTGTATAACATTTACACCACACATTGCCCTTAGACACGACATCTCCACTGCCTCCAGCCGCCTCCTCGCTGCAGCATTTGCAACCCATGCTTCACACCCATATAAGAGTGTCGGCACCACTATACTCTCATACAGCCCCTTCTTTGCCTCCATGGATAACGTTCTTTGTCTCCACAGATACCTCGATGCACCACTCACGTTTTTTCCTTCATCAATTCCATGGTTAGCCTCATCCTTCATAAACCCATCCGCTGAAGAGTCAACTCCCAAATATCTGAAAATATTCACTTCTTCCATACTCCCTCCCTCCAATGCGATATCCAATTTTCCTTTATCTAAATCATTTGATACCCTCATCACCCTATTCATATCTATGTTCACTTTCAATTTTCAACTTTCTACCTTTACACACCCTCCCAAACTCATCTACTAACCTTAGCACCTTTTCTTTAGAATCCCCCAAAAGCTCACTATCATCAGCAAAAACTAACTGTGTCAATTCCCATTTTGTATTTGATTACCCATAATTTAATCCCACCCCTCTCCCCAACACCCTAGCATTTACTTCTTTTACAACCCCATCACACATCCCTATCTAAGGCCTGCTTTTACTGGGAAGTAATCTCCCTCTCTCCTACACATCCTAACCTGAGCCTCACTGTCTTCATAAAAACTCTTTACAGCATTTAGTAACTTACTACCTATTCCATACACTTGCAAAATCTGCCACATTGCTCTCCTATCCACTCTATCATATGCATTTTCTAAATCCATAAATGTAATGAAAACTTCCCTGCCTTTATCTAAATACTGTTCACATAAATGCTTCAATGTAAACTCCTGATCTACATATCCCCTACCCATTCTTAAACCTCCTTGCTCATCTGCAATCTTGCTCTCTGTCTTACCTCTAAATCTTTCAATAATAACCCTGCCATACACTTTACCTGGTATGCTCAGTAAACTTCTTTCTCTTTCAACAAATTGGCCATTTTCCACCGAGGCAGGGTGGCCCAAAAAGAAAAAAAAGTTTCTCTTTTTAACTTTAGTAATGTATACAGGAGAATGGGTTACTAGCCCCTGCTCCCGGCATTTTAGTCTCCTCTTACGACACGTATGGCTTACGGAGGAAGAATTCTGTTCCATTTCACCATGGAGAACTCAGTAAACCTATTCCCCTGTAATGTTGCAACAAGGAGAAGACTGGAGGCAGTGGAGATGTCATGTCTGAGGGCAGTGCGTGGTGTGAATATAATGCAGAGAATTCGTAGTTTGGAAATTAGGAGAAGGTGTGGGATTACCAAAACTATTATCCAGAGGGCTGAGGAGGGGTTGTTGAGGTGGTTCAGACATGTAGAGAGAATGGAACAAAACAGAATGACTTCGAGTGTATAAATCTGTAATGGAGGGAAGGTGGGGTAGGGGTTGGCCTAGGAAGGGTTGGAGGGAGGGGGTAAAGGAGGTTTTGTGTGTGAGGGGTTTGGACTTCCAGCAAGCATGCATGAGCATATTTGATAGGAGTGAATGGAGACAAATGGTTTTTAATACTTGATGTGCTGTTGGAGTGTGAGCAAAGTAACATTTATGAAGGGATTCAGGGAAACCGGCAAGCCGGACTTGAGTCCTGGAGATGGGAAATACAGTGTCTACAATCTGAAGGAGGGGTGTCAGTGTTGCTGTTTTATAACTGTAGTGTAAAGCACCCCTCTGGCAAGATAGTGATGGAGTGAAAGATGATGAAAGTTTTTCTTTTTCGGGCCAACCTGCCTTGGTGGGAATCAGCAGATGTGTTAATAAAAAAAAAAATTATACAAGCTCTCTGCCAATTACTAGGTACCTTCCCCTCTTTCATACATTTATTAAACAAAATATCAACCACTCCAACACTATATCTCCCCCTGCTTTTAACATTTCTGCCATGAACTCGTCAGTTCCAGCTACTTTACCCCCCTTTCATTCTATGTAGCCTCGTGCACCTCCCCCACGCTCACATCCTGTTCTTCTTCACTCCTAAAAGATGTTATACCTCCCTGGCCAATGCATGAAATTACTTCCTCCCTTTCTTCATCGACATTTAAAAGTTCCTTAAAATATTCCTGCTATCTACCCATTACCTCCATCTCCCCAACTACTAACTCCCCTACTCTGTTTTTTACTGACAAATTCATTTGTTCCCTAGGCTTTCTTAACTTGTTTCTCACTCCAAAAAATTTTCTTATTCTCAGCAGAATTTCTTGACATAGCCTCTCTATCTTTTGCTCTCCTTTTGCACTCTCTTCACCTTTCTTTTACTCTCCATATATGCTACCCTTTTATATCACTTCTGTTTTGTGAAAACCTCTCCTAAGCTACCTTTTTTCTTGTATCGCAACCTTTACCTCATCATTCCACTGATCACTCCTCTTTCCTCCTACACCCACCCTCCCATAGCCATAGACTTCTGCCCCACATTCTAATACTGCATTTTTAAAACTTTCCCATCCCTCTTCAGCTTCCCCGTACTACCCATACTTGCACTAGCCCACCTTTCTGCCAATAGTTGCTTATATCTCGCCCTAGCTTCTTCCTCCCTTAGTTTATACCTCTCTCTTACTTACTCTTGCTGTTTTCCTTTTGTCCCATCTACTTCTTATTCTAACTGTAGCTACAGCTAGATAATGATCTGATATATCTATTGCCCCTCTATAAACAGGTGCATCATGAAGCCTCCCCATCAACCTTTTATCCACTAGTACATAATCAGACAAACTACTTTCATTATGTGCTTTATCATATTTTGTATACTTATTTATCCTCTTTTTCATAAAATATGTATTACTTGTTACCAAACCTCTTCCTACACATGGCTCAGTTAAAGGCTTTCTGTTTTCATTTTCCCCTGGCACCCCAAATTTACCTGTTACTCCCTCTACAACATTTTTACCTAGTTCAGCATTTAGATCCCCAACCACAAGTACTCTTGTCACTTGGTTCAAAACTCCCCACACACACACTCAACATTTCCCAAAATCTCTCTCCTCTATACTTCTCTCTTCTCCAGGTGCATAAACACTTATTATAACCCACTTTTCACATCCATCCTTTATTTTACTCCTTGAATTTATACATTTATATTCCTTCTTTTCTTGGCATAACTTATCCTTCAACATTATTGCTACTCCTTCCTTAGCTCTAACTATTAGAAACACCTGACCTAATCCCATTTATTTTTCCCCACTGAAACTCTCCTACCCCTTTCAGCTTTGTTTTACTTAAAGCTAGGACATTCTGCTTCTTTTCATTCATGGCTTCCACAATCATCTCTTATCATTCGCACAACATCCACGCACATTCAAACATCCCGCTTTGATGGTTTTCTTCTTTTTCTTTTTAGTAGGCTATACAGGAAAAGGGGGTTACTAGCCCATTGCTCCCAGCATTTTAGTTGACTCATACAACATGCATGGCTTATGGAGGAAAGATTCTTATTCCAATTCCCCATGTATATGAAAGGAAAAGTAATAAGAACAAGAACTATTAAAATATAATCAAAGAAAACTCTTGAGTGTGTATACATAAACATCTACATGCATGTGTAGTGTGACCTAAGTGTAAGTAGAAGTAGCAAGACGTCTGAAATCTTGTATGTTAGTGAGACAGAAAAAAGACACCAGTAATCCTACCATCATGTAAAACAAATACAGGCTTCCGTTTTACACTCACTTGGCAGTATGGTAGCACCTCCGTAGGCTGTTGCTGTCTACCAACTTACTACGCACTGCTACAAAAAGACTTCGCTGGGAGTTGAACCCGAGTCTGCTGATTTAGAGGCAGCTGTGCCATACAGTACATGCATGCTTGAATTGTGAATGCTAACAGGAGTGCATATGTGTTCTGATTAGAAGGATGAATACACAAAAATGCAGTTTGAATGAGCCAGTGAAGATATATGTAACATACCATAACTTCATGTGTTTTATGTCTTTTTTTCAATATTCTAACAGGCAGCAGAAGAAGCAGAAGAGGCAGAAGCAATGAAAAAGGAATTGGGACTTGGTGACACCACAGATAGTTTAAAAGCTCTAATTCTCAAACGTGGAAAACAACGGGCAGAAGAGATGGACTCGTTTTTAGACAATTTGGCAAATAAGTATGGTGGAGGAGGCAGTGGAAAGAAAAAAAGTTCAAAGAAAGGAGGAAAGAAATAATTGAAAGATTTCAGGGATTAAAGAAAGGACCGAAAGTAATATGTTTAACACACTGATATTCAAAATATATGCAGTATATTACAATTATGAAGCTTTATTGAAAATTATCAAAAGACATTAAATTTTTGGATTAGAGAATGTGGGTTAGTTTTTGTGGGACTTTAGAGAATGGAATATGTTAAAGAAGGGGAAATATTTAAAAGTTGACATTAAAGATTCTGTTCTCATTTTTTGAACAGTATATGCAGCTTTACGTATACAAAATTCCTAGTGATGTAGAGTATTTCCATTTCTTATTTCTAATGGAAATATTACTGATGTTGAATTTTGCATAACATTTTACAGTCTGTTTTTAGAAAATGCAAATAATTTGAAATGTGAAAATTTGTATTTGTTGAGTTACCCAGTCTTACTCCAGTAGGGGTACAGTTAAAGGAATTTGTGTTTATACCATGTATGTAAATCCCATAATTTGGAAAACAAGTGGTATGGAAACAATACAATAATTACAATTTTCACTATGCAGCTTTAGTGTCATTCCATATTGACCTTGATGCTTCATCTAAAAGAAAAGGCTCTTACTCTGGTGTATTTTGATTAGGAATCTGAATCTCGGTTTAGTTATAGGAAAAGTGTCTTGACTGGCAAGGCAAGACAGGAAACCGAGCTTAACATGCACACCACAATAGGAGTGGAGTACGAATCTTGCAAAATGCAGCTTTCTGTAAAGCCTGTTAAGCTTGTTTACCCATGACTAACAGAGTACACAGGAGTATTATTTTGTATTGAGAATTTTATTTGAAAAATTATTTAGCATTAAAGCTTAAATACTTTGGTTTACTAATGAAATTTGCCTTGGATACTGTAGAATATAATTTGGCATTACCCTGGTTAAAAACTACAATTTTAATATGTTTTTGTACTGGCATATAATCAAGGGTAAACATTCTTAAGTGCAGGTGTATTTTTTCTATTTAAAAGCTCATGGATGCTGCCTAATGCAAGACTTAGTTCAAGGAAATATTAATAAGGTATTTCCAAAGTACAAGCCTTATGTATTTTGTTACTGAATCCAAAAACCTCTGCAACACTGTGTGATAGAGTTTGCAGAAGGTATACAGTGGGTGACAGAAGTGACATAATGCCATGATATATGTACAGTATTTGCAACCTTTGTATAGTATGCAACTAGAGTTAAATGTTGCTCATACAAAAGAGAAGCAGCTTAAATGCACAGTTTCAAAAATTCAGAGTAGGAAAGACAATGATTCAAGCAAATTTTGATAATTGGTGGAATCCCAGTTTTACACATTTAATTCATAAGACTCCTTCCCTTAAAAATTTTCCTTTTTATGTTGTATTTAAATTATGCACTTCAGTTTTTAGCCGTAATTGGTATTACTATTAATATAATTATTGGACTTGTCTTTAGTAATGTTTACTGGTACAGTATTTTTGTTTGAGTAGTGTATTGCAAATTAATAAGTTTGTGGCTATAGGAGGGTAGGCACAAGAGGAAAGAGGAGTGATTGGTGGAATGATGAGGTAAAGGGTGTGATAAAAGAGAAAAAAGTAGCTTATCAGAAATTTTTACAATGCAGAAGTGATATAAGGAGGACAGAGTATATGGGGAGTAAAAGAAAGGTTGAGAGAGTGCAAAAGGAGAGCAAATGATAGAGTGAGAGAGGCACTGTCAAGAAATTTTGCTGAGAATAAGAAAAAAATTTGGAGTGAGGTAAACAAGTTAAGAAAGCTTTGGGAACAAATGGATTTGTCAGTTAAAAACAGTAGGGGTTAGCAGATGGGGAGCTGGAGGTATTGGGTAGATGGCAAGAATATTTTGAGGAACTTAAATGTCGATGAAGAAAGGAAGGCAGTAATTTCATGCTAGGGAGGTATAACATCTTATAGGAGTGAAGAAGAGCAGGATGTGAGTGTGGGGGAGGTGCATGAGGCATTACATAGAATGAAAAGGGGTAAAGCAGCTGGAACTGACAGGATCATGATAGAAATGTTAAAAGCAGAGGGAGATACAGTGTTGGAGTGATTGGTATTTTTGTTTAATAAATGTATGAAAGAGGGGGAAGGTACCTAGGGATTGGCAGAGAGAGTGTATAATTCCTTTATATAAAGGGAAGGGGGACAAAAGAGATTGAAAAAATATAGGTGGAGAAGTTTACTGAGTATACCAGGTAAAGTGTATAGTAGGGTTATTATTAAAAGAATTAGAGGTAAGACAGCAGGATTGCAGATGAGCAAGGAGGCTTTAGAATGGATAGGGGATGTGTAGATCAGGTGTTTACATTGAAGCATATATGTGAACAGTATTTAGATAAAGGTAGCAAAGTTTTCATTGCATTTATGGATTTAGAAAAGGCATATGGTAGAGTGGATAGGGAAGCAATGTGGCAGATGTTGCAAGTGTATGAAATAGGTAGTAAGTTACTAAATGCTGTAAAGAGCTTTTATGAAGATTGTTTTTATGCAGGGAGTTTGTAGTGTGGAAATTAGGAGGTGTGGAGTTGCTAAAGGTACTAGTTAGAGGGCTGAAGATAGGCTGTTGAGGCGGTTTGGTCATTTAGAGAGAATGGAATCAAGAAGAATTACTTGGAGAGCATATAAATCTGTAGGGGAAGGAAGGTGGGGTAGGGGTCAGCCCCAAAAAGGTTGAAGAGAGGGGGCAAAAGAGGTTTTGTGGCCAAGGGGCTTGTACTTCAAGCAAGTGTGTGTGAGCATGTTAGATAGGAGTGAATGGAGACAAATGGTTTTTGGGACCTGATGAGCTGTTGTAGTGTGAGCAGGGTAATATTTTGTGAAGGGATTCGAGGAAACCGGTTAGCCAGACTTGAGTCCTGGAAATGGGAAGTACAATGCCTGCACTTTAAAGGAGGGGTTTGGGATATTGGCAGTTTAGAGGGACATCTAAGTTGTTATATCTGAGTGTCTCTCAAAGACAGTGATTATGTATGAGTGATGGTGAAAGTGTTGAATGATGATGAAAGTTTTTTTTCTTTCTTTTTGGGTTTTTCTTTCTTTTTGGGTCACCCTGCCTCGGTGGGAAACAGCCAATGTGTTAAAAAATGTACAATATAAAAAATACATCATTCTTGTAAATTGTTTTTGAATGAGGTCCTTGCTGTGTAGAAGCATCTTAGTATAAATTAATTCCTTCCACTCACTGTCTTATGTAGAACCACATTATTGACACTAAGGTCTGTCAAGTAGAGTTACATCAAGAGCTCAGCTCAATTAGGTAAGTTGTGAGTGTTAAATTGTGGCCTAGATATAAGAGGAATATTGTGTGGTGAGTGTGCACCAGAGGCAGACTGGCCATATGGGCATTTGAGCAATGCCTGGTGAGCTGCTGGGCTAGGCAGAAAAAAAAAATCATGAAAAACCAAAGCCATAGCCGTTTCACAAAGATTGAAATGAAAATGGAACATGCTTCAGCTGATCTTTAAAATCACACCTCTGGCTCTCAGTAGTCTGTTAGTCAGTGTTGCACTGGCAGTGCTTAAGTCAAGGTAAGCTGTGCTGCTGCTAGCTTCCTACACTTAATTGCTGCTCTCTTCAATTAACTATGTCTGATTACACAGTTTTGAGACTCTCTGACCATGGGTTCAAATCCCACCCGTGGTATGGTCTGATTACACAAAGCTGTCAGTAGAGGCTCTACCCACTCCTAGTGCCCCAAAAGTTAGAAGTCACAACTGTTATCAGTTGGAGTAGAGTGACAAGTCCCAGACCAACCTGATAGGTGACAGATGCCCAAGTCAGTTTTAAGACCCAGTCTGTTTCTGGTGTGCACAGTATTAAAAAAATCTTCCCTCACATGGTGCATGATGGGAAGCAACACTTGACCTTATGTTTAGTTCAAAATAGAAAATGAGGCATTTTTCTAGGATGATTTTATTGGCTGTTCCTTGGCATCATTTGATACAATGAAAGACATATACTACTGAAATAAATCTGATTGACTGGACCAGAAGTAACTTGAAATTGGCTTCAAAGTAGCTGAGATATTAGAGTTTTGTTGATTTTCCTAATGATGGGTAAGGACCCCTTACACCCTCTTTTTTTTTATCATCCAAGAATTTTGGTAAATCTTTGATTTTTCGTGATGAATTCAAAATAGAAGGCAAGTGTAATATAGAAGAGGCCTGGGGACATGATTAATGAGCATAGGAAATGTTATTTTAGTGTCTGGAATGTCTATAGTATTTGTTTTAGACTTCTGAAATTGGGTTTTTTTAATTTTGCATAAAATTGGACAAAATATCATTTATATGCACTTTACATCATAGTTCTGATTTATGAATGAGCAGTGTCTTGTGCTCAATCAATAAAACAGAAGGCACATTAGGGAAATAGCTAAGAATCTGGTAGAGGTGAACAATGGAACTGGCATAAAATAGGACTTTTTTTAAATTGGCAAAATCACCTACATAAACTACACTGAGACACTAACTTTGCACCTGCATAATTCTGAAAGTTTTCCCATCAAAATTCGTGTTTTTGGTGTCACTGCCTTCAGAAAGATTCTCTACCATTTCAGATTTTTTTTTAATGTGGACACATGGACAATGAGCATTTCTAATTTCAGGGGTTTGGGCCGTGAAAGGGTTAAATATTAGAAACACTTAAAGTACCATAAATGGACTTGCATAGTGTCTACTGAATGCAAGTACAAGTAAATTTTTTGATACTTGATGACCAATTTGAAATCCTAAACTGAAGAAAGTCTTCATGTGGTATGTTTACATGTCTTGACTTTGGGCTTGTAACCTTTGATTCTTTTTCTTCACTGTGATACACTGGGTACCTTTGTGTTGAGAAATGGAAAATATATTGCTCACAGACAAACCCACCTAATAGCTGCCCCTTTGTATTTTCAGCACTACTCTGCTGGTCCTGATTTCAAAAAAATTTAACACCAGCTGTCTCCCACCAAGGCAGTGTGACCTGAAAAAAAAAAACTTTTACCATTGTTCGCTCTATCACTGTCTTGTCAGAGGTGCACAAGCATTACAGCTCAGATGCACCTCTAAACTGCAATATCCCCACCCTTCAGAGTACAAGCACTATACTTTATGCCCAGGCAGCAAGTCCAGGTAAGCTAACATTCCTGGCATCACTTAACTGAGGAGAGGCAAAACCCTGAGGCTTGCTAAGCCTAGAGCTGAATAATTTTAAGTTTTAGTCACAATTTTTTATAGAACTTTGTTTTTCCTGTAGATTTAATATGCTCAGGTTTTGAAATTAATCCCATTGGTTCAACTGGGTTTGTCAATACCATTATTTCCATGGAGTGTTAGTAAATATTTAGAGTAAAAATTGTGTTTTAACTTTATTACTAGGTTGCCTGTTCCAGTTTTATTATGGTAACCTAGTACTGGTGAGTTTTGTCAAGTAATTGCAGTTTCAAAAATGCAACATGCAAAAAAACAAAAACCAGTTTGCCCAAGATTTTATTTTGACAACCTTAGACTTTGGGACCCAGAAGATGCTTATGTACCATATAATTTTTAAATGGTAATTTTAAATCTTATCATATTTCCAGATCATCCATCCAAAGTTGTAATGCTAGTTACAGTGAGAAAATTTAGGTTTGCACAATGTTAACTCAAGTGGCACAAGTAATGACAAAACCCTTTAGCAAAAACTGGCTGATAGGCAACAAGTAATATACCAGTTGATAAATTAGACACATGTGCAACTCTTGGGTATCTTTATTAAGGAAACGTTTCGCCACACAGTGGCTTCATCAGTCCATACACAGGAGAAACTTGAAGAACAGGAGGAGAATGAGGTAATCAGTCCCTCAACCTTGAGTCAATGTGGTCAGTCCATCAATCTTGAATAGAATACGGCATATGAGCGGAGAAGCAGCCTACGGTTTATGAGCTGCTTCTCCGCTCATATGCCGTATTCTATTCAAGATTGATGGACTGACCACATCGACTCAAGGTTGAGGGACTGATTACCTCATTCTCCTCCTGTTCTTCAAGTTTCTCCTGTGTATGGACTGATGAAGCCACTGTGTGGTGAAATGTTTCCTTAATAAAGATACCCAAGAGTTGCACATGTGTCTAATTTATCAACGTGTCGGTTCTGTGAACCATTCATCTACAATATACCAGTTGGTCACCTCTCATATGAAGCTCCTTTATGTAGTGCAGTTTTTCATAATGTGATAGAAAAAAGTATATCGAAAACTGAATAGCACTTGGAGAGGCCTACATAGTACGTGCTATTCAGTTTTTGATGTAGTTTTTAAGTCACATTTACAAAAAAAAATCATCTAAAGGAGCTTTATATGAGAATTGGCTGTATTTAGAAAAAGTATCTTAAGTACTTCAAAACAAGAAGTAATGTATAAGATTCAAAATAAAAAAGGTCTTGCTTTTGTGAAAATAGTTTTGTTTTGCAATCTGAGGTTTTGACATGACCCTTAAATCTGTATTGCATATACATGAGTATCTACCCCAGCAGACCTTGTATGATATACTCTCCTGCATAATCTTACAATTTTTTAATTAAGTTTGATATAAAGTACATATACTGAACAAGCTTTTCATTTCTGTACTTGTAAAATGTAATTTTACAAATACTTGGTGCTCATTATGCCACTTCATTCCACAGGTCATGAGGTACCAATATAAAACAATGATGAACAGAATTGTCATTTTGTCCTCTTCATTGCTTTAGTTGCCCATAAATTCTTTCTCTTATTTTAAATTTGCTGCATATTATATATAATATAAACATTCTTCTTTATTATACTATATTTAGCTGTAGCACTAGTTACTTGATCTGTAACAATTACATGATCAATGATTTTTATTACATGTGTTGTACTTGTTAGGTACTGTATATTTTTATAGAGAACCCAATTTTCCTCTAGATTGCTTTTAAAATAAGAATTACACTGTAGTATTTGCTTTAGGATATGGTGCTGTGCTGATGAAGAACTGTTGAGTCTTTACTGAGAAAGCAATTTTATGTAATATGCTGTGATAAAATGTTGTTGTTTGATAAAGAGTGCATCAAAATAAGTAAGTTTTCCAATGTGAAGTATAGTTTTGTTATTTGTATTTAGTTATTGTAACAAACACAGTATAAAGGCTTCTGTATTCTATACAAAATCCTGTTATTTAACCTGCTCTCCCAAAAGTTGAAGTACATATCTGTGCTTTTCAGTAAGTACTGAGGGAAGTGTATCTGTTGTTTAACCTGAACAAAAAGAGCAGTTTGCTATCACAAATTACGCTCTCAATATAGACAAACCCATATAGACAAACCCTACTACATGCTGTTTGGAAACAGAATTTCAAATCTCCAACTTAACATATTGATCAGTGGTTCTCCCATTACAAGACACACTGAGGGCAAATTTTTAGATCTTCACCTTGACTGCAACCTTAAATTTCAGACCCACATCCAACATATAGCCAAGGTCTCCAAAACAGTAGGCACTCTTTCTAAGATGTGATACTATGTACCCCAAATGGCACTAATTACACTATACCACTAAACCCTTATCTCATTAAGTGTGTGTGCAGGGATCTACTACAACTAATCACCTTAAACCAATAATAACCCAACAAAAAACTACAGTGCAGATGATTACCCATTCCTGCGCCAGACAACACACCCCTCCGCTCTTCAAGAGTTTGAACTTATTTAATATACAAAATATGCACTCGTATTACTGTGTCCGCTACGTATATAGAACATTAAACTCCAGTATAAACACTCCTCTCACACATCTTGATAGCTACAACAGAACACACAGACACTAGGCATAAAACTCTCTTCAACTTCCCTCATGTCCATCTCACACTATGCAAAAATGTAATGCACATAAAGGGCCCAAAGATCTGGAATTCATTGCCGGAACCAGCAAAGGTCCCCTGTCTGTCATTCAATTTAGGACTATAATAAAAAATCACCTTGTCTCCCAAATTTAACTATACCAACACTATACTATATCAGAAATCATAGCTCCAGTTTGAAGTTACTCAAGAAATCCAAATTAACTTATGATAGCTAAATCAATTTTAAGGATTAAATACACACTTAAAATTGTATTACTGTACTAATTATAAATATATTTTGCTACCTCTCGACTATAAATTTTATTAACTATAAATTTTGCTATCTCAGATTGTTGTAACAATACATAATTAAAATTTACCACTCCATAATCTATGTCTAGTTTTAAGTAGCGTGTAAGCATCAGAATTAGTCTGCCTGAAGTGCTCGTGCATGGTAGCAGCTTTCTTTGTGCTTAATAATATTTTATCAATGTAAACTACGCCTTGTACTGTACGAAGAAATAAAGGATTTGATTCGATATGAAAGGGTTGGACATGGACCTGTGCTCCAATTCTTTGAATCCTACCTGAAAACCTTCCATTCCTCCAGGTGCTGTATGACTACTACAGGTTTAGCATTCCCCTGTAAATGTAATAATTAGGGATGGGACAATAGCAAAATTTTTGCAAATCCCGTTACTTAATTTTAGGCCAATACATTTATTTTTAGTAGTAGGTCAGTAGACAGCAACCACCCAGGGAGGTACTACCGTCCTGCCAAGTGAATGTAAAACAAAAGCCTGTAATTGTTTTACATGATGGTAGGATTGCTGGTGTTTTTTTGTCTGTCTCATAAATATGCAAGATTACAGGTATGTCTTGCTACTTCTACTTACACTTAGGTCACACTACACATACATGTACAAGCACATATATGCACACCCCTCTGGGTTTTCTTCTATTTTCTTTCTAGTTCTTATTCTTGTTTCTTTCCTCTTATCTCCATGGGGAAGTGGAACAGAATTCTTCCTCCGTAAGCCATGCGTGTTGTAAGAGGCGACTAAAATGCCGGGAGCAAGGGGCTAGTAACCTCTTCTCCCGTATATATTACTAAATGTAAAAGGAGAAACTTTCGTTTTTCCTTTTGGGCCACCCCGCCTCGGTGGGATACGGCTGGTGTGTTGAAAGAAAGAAAGAAAGATTTATTTATACACACTCATCTGAGTTTTCTTTGATTTATCTTAATAGTTCTTGGTCTTATTACTTTTCCTTTTATATCCATGGGGAAGTGGAATAAGAATCTTTCCTCCGTAAGCGATGCGTGTTGTAAAAGTCAACTAAAATACCGGGAACAATGGGCTAGTAACCCCTTTTCCTGTAAAGATTACTAAAAAGAATAAGAAGAAGAAAATTGTCAAAGTGGGAAGTCTGAATGTGTGTGGATGTTGTGCAAATGATAAGAAAGAGATGATTGTGGATGTTATGAATAAGAAGAAGCTGGATGTCCTGGCTTTAAGTGAAACAAAGCTGAAGGGGGTGGGAGAGTTTCAGTGGAGAGGAATAAATGGGATTAGGTCAGGGGTTTCAAATAGAGTTAGAGCTAAAGAAGGAGTAGCAATAATGTTGAAGGATAAGATATGGCAGGAAAAGAGGGACTATAAATGTATTAATTCAAGGATTATGTGGAGTAAAATAAAGATTGGACGTGAAAAGTGGGTTATAGTAAGTGTATATGCACCTGGAGAAGAGAGAAGTGTAGAGAGATATTAGGAAATGTTGAGTGAATGCATGGGGAGTTTTGAACCAAGTGTGAGAGTACTTGTGGTTGGGGATTTCAATGCTAAAGTGGGTAAAAATGTTGTGGAGGGAGTAGTAGGTAAATTTGGGGTGCCAGGGGTAAATGTAAATGGGGAGCCTTTAATTGAGCTATGTGTAGAAAGAGATTTGGTAATAAGTAATACATATTTTATGAAAAAGAGGATAAATAAATACACAAGGTATGATGTAGCACGTAATGAAAGTAGTTTGTTAGATTATGTATTGGTGGATAAAAGGTTAATGGGTAGGCTCCAGGATGTACATGTTTATAGAGGGGCAACTGATTTATCGGATCATTATTTAGTTGTGGCTACAGTTAGAGTAAGAGGTAGATGGGACAAGAGGAAGGTGGCAACAACAAGTAGGAGGGAAGTGAAAGTGTATAAACTAAGGGAGGAGGAAGTTCGGGTGAGATATAAGCGACTATTGGCAGAAAGGTGGGCTAGTGCAAAGATGAGTAGTGGGGGGGTTGAAGAGGGTTGGATGAGTTTTAAAAATGCAGTATTAGAATGTGGGGCAGAAGTTTGTGGTTATAGGAGGGTGGGGGCATTAGGAAAGGGGAGTGATTGGTGGACTGATGAAGTAAAGGGTGTGATAAAAGAGAAAAAGTTAGCTTATGAGAGGTTTTTACAAAGCAGAAGTGTTATAAGAAGAGCAGAGTATATGGAGAGTAAAAGAAAGGTGAAGAGAGTGGTGAGAGAGTGCAAAAGGAGAGCAGATGATAGAGTGGGAGAGGCATTGTCAAGAAATTTTAATGAAAATAAGAAAAAATTTTGGAGTGAGTTAAACAAGTTAAGAAAGCCAAGGGAACATATGGATTTGTCAGTTAAAAACAGAGTAGGGGAGTTAGTAGATGGGGAGAGGGAGGTATTAGGTAGATGGCGAGAATATTTTGAGGAACTTTTAAATGTTGAGGAAGAAAGGGAGGCGGTAATTTCATGCACTGGCCAGGGAGGTATACCACCTTTTAGGAGTGAAGAAGAGCAGAATGTAAGCGTGGGGGAGGTACATGAGGCATTACATAGAATGAAAGGGGGTAAAGCAGCTGGAACTGATGGGATCATGACAGAAATGTTAAAAGTAGGGGGGGATATAGTGTTGGAGTGGCTGGTACTTTTGTTTAATAAATGTATGAAAGGGGAAGGTACCTAGGGATTGGCAGAGAGCATGTATAGTCCCTTTATATAAAGGGAAGGGGGACAAAAGAGATTGTAAAAATTATAGAGGAATAAGTTTATTGAGTATACCAGGAAAAGTGTACGGTAGGGTTATAATTGAAAGAATTAAAGGTAAGACAGAATGTAGGATTGTGGATGAGCAAGGAGGTTTCAGAGTGGGTAGGGAATGTGTAGATCAAGTGTTTACATTGAAATATATATGTTAACAGTATTTAGGTAAAGGTAGGGAAGTTTTTATTGCATTTATGGATTTAGAAAAGGCATATGATAGAGTGGATAGGGGAGCAATGTGGCAGATGTTGCAAGTATATGGAATAGGTGGTAAGTTACTAAATGCTGTAAAGAGTTTTTATGAGGATAGGCTCAGTTTAGGGTGTGTAGAAGAGAGGGAGACTACTTCCCGGTAGGTCTTAGACAGGGATGTGTAATGTCACCATGGTTGTTTAATATATTTATAGATGGGGTTCTAAAAGAAGTAAATGCTAGGGTGTTCAGGAGAGGGGTGGGATTAAATTATAGGGAATCAAATACAAAATGGGAAGCAACACAGTTACTTTTTGCTGATGATACTGTGCTTATGGGAGATTCTAAAGAAAAATTGCAAAGGTTAGTGGATGAGTTTGGGAGTGTGTGTAAAGGTAGAAAGTTGAAAGTGAACATAGAAAAGAGTAAGGTGATGAGGATATCAAATGATTTAGATAAAGAAAAATTAGATATCAAATTGGGGAGGAGGAGTATGGAAGAAGTGAATGTTTTCAGATACTTGGGAGTTGACGTGTCGGCGGATGGATTTATGAAGGATGAGGTTAATCATAGAATTGATGAAGGACAAAAGGTGAGTGGTGCGTTGAGGTATATGTGGAGTCAAAAAACGTTATCTATGGAGGCAAAGAAGGGAATGTATGAAAGTATAGTAGTACCAACACTCTTATATAGGTGTGAAGCTTGGGTTGTGAATGCAGCAGCAAGGAGGCGGATGGAGGCAGTGGAGATGTCCTGTCTAAGGGCAATGTGTGGTGTAAATATTATGCAGAAAATTCGGAGTGTGGATATTAGGAGAAGGTGTGGAGTTAATAAAAGTATTAGTCAGAGGGCTGAAGAGGGGTTGTTGAGGTGGTTTGGTCATTTAGAGAGAATGGATCAAAGTAGAATGGCATGGAGAGCATTTAAATCTGTAGGAGAAGGAAGGTGGGGTAGGGGTCATCCTCAAAAAGGTTGGAAGGAAGGGGTAAGGGAGGTTTTGTGGACAAGGGGCTTGGACTTCCAGCAGGCGTGCATGAGCGTGTTCGATAGGAGTGAATGGAGACGAATGGTATTTGGGACCTGACGATCTGTTGGAGTGTGAGCAGGGTAATATTTAGTGAAGGGATTCAGGGAAACCGGTTATTTGTATATAGCTGGACTTGAGTCCTGGAAATGGGAAGTACAATGCCTGCACTCTAAAGGAGGGGTTTTGGGATATTAGCAGTTTGGAGGGATATGTTGTGTATCTTTATACGTATATGCTACTAAACTGTTGTGTTCTGAGCACCTCTGCAAAAACAGTGATTATGTGTGAGTGAGGTGAAAGTGTTGAATGATGAAAGTATTTTCTTTTTGGGGATTTTCTTTCTTTTTGGTCACCCTGCCGCGGTGGGAGACGGCCGACTTGTTGAAAAAAAAAAAAACATTTATTTTTTCAATGCTGGCTGTCTCCCACTGAAGCAAGGTCACCCAAAAAAGAAAGAAACACTTAAATCATCATTTACACATAATCACTGCAGAGGTGCCTAGATATGACAGTTTAGATGCCACTTCAAACAGCCAATGTCCCAAACCCGCCTCCTTTAAAGTGCAAGCATTGTACTTCCCACCTCCAGGACTCAAGTCCAGCTAACTGGTTTCCCTGAATCCCTTCACAAAATATTATCCTGCTCACACTCCAACAGCTCATAAGGTCTCAAAAACCCCTCTTCCCCTCCACTACAGATTTATACACCCTCCAAGTCATTCTATTTTGCTCCATCCTCTAAATGACCAACCCAATTCAATAACCCCTTTTCAGCCCTCTGAAAAATACTTTTTGTAACTATACCTCTTCCTAATTTCCACGCTATGAATTCGCTACATACACCATACATTGCCCTCAGACACAACAACTCCACTGCCTCCAGCCTCCTCGCTGTAGCATTCACAATCCATGCTTCATACCCATATAAGAGTACTGGTGCCACTATATTCTCATACATTCCCTTTGCCTCCATGAATAATGTTTCTGTCTCCACAGACACCTCAATGTACCATTCATCTTTTTTCCTTCAACAATTCTATGGTTAACCTAGACCTTCACAAGCCCATCTACTGACAAATTTACTCCCAAATATCAACACATTCACTTCTTCCATACACCCTCCCTCCAATGTGATATCCAATTTTTCTTTACCTAACTCGTTTGATACCCACATCACCTTGCTCTTATCTATGTTCACTTTCAAATTTCTTTACACACCCTCCCAAACTCGTCCACCAACCTTTCCAACTTCTCTTCAGAATCTCTCAAAAGCACATTATCATTAGCAAACAGTAACTGTGACAACTCCCATTTTGTATTTGATAAGCCAAAATTTAATCCCACCCCTCTCCCTAACACCCTAGCATTTACTTCTTTTGCAATTCCATCAATAAATATGTTCAACAACTATGGTAACATTACACACCCTTGTCTAAGACCTACTTTTATTGGAAAGTCATCTTCCTTTCTCCTACACACCATAACCTGAGCCTCACTATTCTCATAAAAACCCTTTATAGCATTTAGTAACCTACTACCTATTCCATACACTTGTAACATTTGTCACATTGCTCCCCTATACATCCTATCATATGCCTTTTCTAAATCTATAAATGCAATGAAAACATCCCTACCTTTATCTAAATATTGTTCACTTATGCTTCAATGTAAACATTTGATCTACACATCCCCTACCCATTCTAAAGCCTCCTTGTTCATCTACAATCTTGCTCTGTCTTACCTCTAATTCTTTCAATAATAACCCTACCATACACTTTACCTGGTATACTTAGTAAACTTATTCCTCTATAATTTTTACAATCTCTTTTGTCCTCCATCCCTTACATAAAGGAATTATACACACTCACTGCCAATCCCTAGGTAACTTACCCTTCTTGCTGACAGACCCTCCTTTAATCCGGACTCTCTCATTGACTTTTTGACAACAACTGATTTACTCCACAAACTCTGATGATGATGCCTTTAGCACTCCCCACAACCCTTTCTACCTCAATCTCTTGCTACCCTCTACCCCTGCACTATCCACTGCCCCGCTGTCCTCCATGACCTACTAATCATCCCTCTTCCTTTTACCACCCAATACTCTCGCTTCCTCCCCTGCCCTGCAGCAATGTATGGCCCTTGTGGTTTAGCGCTTCTTTTTTATTATAATAATAATAATAGGTAACTTCCCCTCTTTCATACATTTATTAATCAAAATACTAACCACTCCCATACTATATCTCGCTCTGCTTTTAACAGTTCCAGCTGCTTTACCCCTTTTCATTCTACCTAATGCCTCACACACCTCCCCCACACTCACATGTGGCTCTTCTTTGCTCCTAAAAGATGTTACATCTCCCTGACCAATGAATGAAATTACTGCCTCCCTCTCTTCATCAATATTTAACAGTTCCTCAAAATATTCCAGCCAACTTTCCAATACTTCCCAATTTTCTTTTTAAATGTCAAATGTCATTCTTAACCTATTTATCTCCAAGAATTTTTTATTATTCTCGGCAAAATTTGTTGACACCACCTCACCCACTCTATCATTTGCTCTGCTTTTGCACTCTCTCACCACTCTTCACCTCTCTTTTACTCTATATATTCTCTACCCTTCTTATATCACTTCTGCTCTGTAAAAATCTCTCATATGCACCCTTTTTATTTTATCACATCCTTTACCTCATCATTCCACCAATCACTCCTCTTTTCTCTTGCACCCACCCTCCTTTAACCACAAATTTCTGCTTGGCATTCTAATGTTGCCTTTTTAAAACTATCCCACCCCTCTTCATTCCCCAGACTACCTATACTCTCATTAGCCCACCTTTCTCCCAATAGTTGCTTACATCTCACCCTAACTTCCTCCTATAGTTTATAAACTTTCACCCCTCTCTTGCTGTTGCTGTTTTCCTTTTGCTCCATCCACCTCTTGCTCTAACTGTAACTACAACTAAATAATGATCTGATATATATGTTGCCCCTCTATAAACATGCACATGAAGCCTACCCATCAACCTTTTATCCACCAATACATAATCTAACAAACTACTTTCATTACCAGTTATATCATACCTCGAATACTTGTTTATCCTCTTTTTCATAAAATCTGTAGTATTACTTTCTTTACTTACTAATAATACTCATTAATAAATTGTATGACTTCATTTAGTATATTGATCATTTTGTTATATTATACATTGTTATGCTACAAATTTGTACAACTATAATGCTTCTTAATTGAAATGTTCAAATTTCATTGATTAAAATACTCATTTTTACTTCATGTTGTAATTTGTTTACTTTTATTTTTACCAATGAATATATCAATGCTTAATTAATATGAAGTTAATTTTAAGCCTGCCCATAATGCTCTGCATACAAGGGGCTTTTGGCATGTACACCCAATCACTATAATCCCTTGCACAACTATGTATCATGTTCAAATAAAAGTTATTATTATTATTATTATTTTTTTTTTTTTTTTTTTTTTTTTTTTTTTTCAACAAGTCGGCCGTCTCCCACCGAGGCAGGGTGACCCAAAAAAGAAAGAAAATCCCCAAAAAGAAAATACTTTCATCATCATTCAACACTTTCACCACACTCGCACATTATCACTGTTTTTGCAGAGGTGCTCAGAATACAACAGTCTAGAAGCATACACATATAAAGATACACAACATATCCCTCCAAACTGCCAATATCCCAAACCCCTCCTTTAAAGTGCAGGCATTGTACTTCCCATTTCCAGGACTCAAGTCCGACTATATGAAAATAACCGGTTTCCCTGAATTTTTTTATTTTTTTTTTTTTTCAACAAGTCGGCCGTCTCCCACCGGGGCAGGGTGACCCAAAAAAGAAAGAAAATCCCCAAAAAGAAAATACTTTCATCATCATTCAACACTTTCACCACACTCGCACATTATCACTGTTTTTGCAGAGGTGCTCAGAATACAACAGTCTAGAAGCATAAACATATAAAGATACACAACATATCCCTCCAAACTGCCAATATCCCAAACCCCTCCTTTAAAGTGCAGGCATTGTACTTCCCATTTCCAGGACTCAAGTCCGACTATATGAAAATAACCGGTTTCCCTGAATCCCTTCACTAAATATTATTATTATTATTATTATTATATATTATTATATATTATTATTATTATTATTACCAAACCTCTTTCCACACACAGTTCAATTAAAAGCTTTACCCCTGGCACCCCAAATTTACTTACTACTCCCTATGTAACATTTTTATCCATTTTAGCATTGAGATCCCCAACCACAAGTACTCTGTCACTTGGTTCAAAATTCCCCATGCACTCACTCAACATTTCCCAAAATCTCTCTCTCTCTCCTCTACAGTTCTCTCTTCTCCAGGTGCATAAACACATCCAACCCTTATTTTACTCCAAAAGTAATCCATCAATTTGTACATTTATATTTCTTCTGTTTCTGCCATAACTTTCCCTTCAACATTATCGCTACTCCTTCCTTAGCTCTATTAGAAACCCCTGACCTAATCCCATTTATTTCTCCCCACTGAAACTCAACTACCCCTTTCAGCTTTTTTTCACTTAAGAGCCAGGACATCCAGTTTCTTTTCATTCATAACATCCACAATCATCTCTTTCTTATTCACACTACATCCACACACATTCAAACATCCCATTTGGATGGTTTTCGTGTTTTTCTTTTTAGTAGGCTATACAGGAAAAGGGGTTACTAGCCCATTGTTCCCGGCATTTTAGTTCACTTTTACAACATGCATGGCTTACGGAGGAAAGATTCTTATTCCACTTCCCCATGGATATGAAAGAAAAGTAATAAGAAGAACTATTAAGATAAAATCAAAGAAAACTCATATGAGTGTGTATACATAAACATGTACATGAAGGTGTAGTGTGACCTAAGTGTAAGCATAAGTAGCAAGACGTCTGAAATCTTGTATGTTTATGAGACAGAAAAGACACCAGCAATCCTACCATCATGTAAAACAAATAAAGGCTTCTGTTTTACACTCACTTGGCAACACGGTAGTACCTCCCTGGGCGGTTGCTGTCTACCAACCTATTACATTATACATATATATATCCTTCAACAAACTGCCGTATCCCACCGAGGTAGCTCAAAAAGAAAAACAAAACTTTCTCTTTCAAACTTTAGCAATGTATATAGGAGAAGGGGTTACTAGCCCCTTGCTCCCAGCATTTTAAAGATAAAGATAAAGATGTTTATTTTGACAAAATTACATGGTTGTACAGAGGAATGTAATAGTTGGGTGTACATGCCAAAAGCCCCTTTATATACAGAGCATTTTGGGCAAACTTAGTGATTAACTTAAGATTAGTAAGGCAATAATACAGTCGCCTCTTACGAGATGCACACACACACACACATACATACACATGAACATATACAAATATACACATATATATATATATATTTTTTTTTTTTTTTTTTTTTTCAACAAGTCGGTCGTCTCCCATCATCATTCAACACTTTCACCACACTCACACATTATCACTGCTTTTGCAGAGGTGCTCAGAATACAACAGTTTAGAAGCATATACGTATAGAGATACACAACATATCCCTCCAAACTGCCAATATCCCAAACCCCTCCTTTAAAGTGCAGGCATTGTACTTCCCATTTCCAGGACTCAAGTCCGACTATATAAAAATAACCGGTTTCCCTGAAACCCTTCACTAAATATTACCCTGCTCACACTCCAACAGATCGTCAGGTCCCAAGTATCATTCGTCTCCATTCACTCCTATCTAACACGCTCATGCACGCTTGCTGGAAGTCCAAGCCCCTCACCCACAAAACCTCCTTTACCCCCTCTTTCCAACCCTTTCGAGGACGACCCCTACCCCTATTTCCTTCCCCTATAGATTTATATGCTTTCCATGTCATTCTACTTTGATCCATTCTCTCTAAATGACCAAACCACCTCAACAACCCCTCTTCTGCCCTCTGACTAATGCTTTTATTAACTCCACACCTCCTAATTTCCACACTCCGAATTTTCTGCATAATATTTACACCACACATTGCCCTTAGACAGGACATCTCCACTGCCTCCAACCGTCTCCTCGCTGCTGCATTTACCACCCAAGCTTCACAGCCATATAAGAGTGTTGGTACTACTATACTTTCATACATTCCCTTCTTTGCCTCCATAGATAACGTTTTTTGACTCCACATATACCTCAACGCACCACTCACCTTTTTTCCCTCATCAATTCTATGATTAACCTCATCCTTCATAAATCCATCCGCCGACACGTCAACTCCCAAGTATCTGAAAACATTCACTTCTTCCATACTCCTCCTCCCCAATTTGATATCCAATTTTTCTTTATCTAAATCATTTGATACCCTCATCACCTTACTCTTTTCTATGTTCACTTTCAACTTTCTACCTTTACACACATTCTCAAATTCATCCACTAACCTTTGCAATTTTTCTTTAGAATCTCCCATAAGCACAGTATCATCAGCAAAAAATAACTGTGTCAATTCCCATTTTGAATTTGATTCCCCATAATTTAATCCCACCCCTCTCCCGAACACCCTAGCATTTACTTCCTTTACAACCCCATCTATAAATATATTAAACAACCATGGTGACATTACACATCCCTGTCTAAGACCTACTTTTACCGGGAAGTATTCTCCCTCTCTTCTACACATCCTAACCTGAGCCTCACTATCACACAACATATCCCTCCAAACTGCCAATATCCCAAACCCCTCCCCTCCTTTAAAAAGGTGCAGGCATTGTACTTCCCATTTCCAGGACTCAAGTCCGACTATATGAAAATAACCGGTTTCCCTGAATCCCTTCACTAAATATTACCCTGCTCACACTCCAACAGATCGTCAGGTCCCAAGTACCATTCGTCTCCATTCACTCCTATCTAACACGCTCCACTGACGCTTGCTGGAAGTCCAAGCCCCTTACCCACAAAACCTCCTTTACCCCCTCTCTCCAACCCTTTAGAGACTCACCCTACCCCGCCTTCCTTCCTTCCCCTATAGATTTATATGCTTTCCATGTCATTCTACTTTGATCCATTCTCTCTAAATGACCAAACCACCTAACAACCCCAACTTCTGCCCTCTGACTAATACTTTTATTAACTCCACACCTTCTCCTAATTTCCACATCCGAATTTTCTGCATAATATTACACCACCACATTGCCCTTAAACAGGACATCTCCACTGCCTCCAACCGTCTCCTGCTGCTGCATTTACCACCCAAGCTTCACACCCATATAAGAGTGTTGGTACTACTATACTTTCATACATTCCCTTCTTTGCCTCCATAGATAACGTTTTTGACTCCACATATACCTCAACGCACCACTCACCTTTTTTTCCCTCATCAATTCTATGATTAACCTCATCCTTCATAAATCCATCCGCCGACACGTCAACTCCCAAGTATCTGAAAAACATTCACTTCTTCCATACCCTCCTCCCCAATTTGATATCCAATTTTTTCTTTATCTAAATCATTTGACACCCTCATCACCTTACTCTTTTCTATGTTCACTTTCAACTTTCTACCTTTACACACATTTCCAAACTCATCCACTAACCTTTGCAATTTTTCTTTAGAATCTCCCATAAGCACAGTATCATCAGCAAAAAGTAACTATGTCAATTCCCTTCCCATTTTGAATTTGATTCCCCATAATTTAATCCCACCCCTCTCCCAAACACCCCTAGCATTTACTTCCTTAACAACCCCATCTATAAATATATTAAACAACCATGGTGACATTACACATCCCTGTCTAAGACCTACTTTTACCAGGAAATAGTCTCCCTCTCTTCTACACACCCTAACCTGAGCCTCACTATCTTCATAAAAACTCTTTACAGCATTTAATAACTTACCACCTATTCCATATACTTGCAACATCTGCCACATTGCTCCTCTATCCACTCTATCATATGCCTTTTCTAAATCCATAAATGCAATAAAAACTTCCCTACCTTTCATAAATACTGTTCACATATATGCTTCAATGTAAACACTTGATCTACACATCCCCTACCCACCCTCTGAAACCTCCTTGCTCATCCAGCAATCCTACATTCTGTCTTACCTCTAATTCTTTCAATTATAACCCTACATTCACACTTTTCCTGGTATACTCAGTAAGCTTATTCCTCTATAATTTTTACAGTCTCTTTTGTCCCCTTTCCTTTATATAAAGGGACTATACATGCTCTCCGCCAATCCCTAGGTACCTTCCCCTCTTTCATACATTTATTAAACAAAAGTAACAACCACTCCAACACTATACTCCCCCTGCTTTTAACATTTCTGTCATGATCCCATCAGTTCCAGCTGCTTTAGCCCCCTTTCATTCTCGTAATGCCTCACGTACCTCCACCACACTTAAATTCTGCTCTTCACTCCTAAAAGATGGTATACCTCCCTGGCCAGTGCATGAAATTACCGCCTCCCTTTCTTCCTTAACATTTAAAAGTTCCTCAAAGTATTCTCTCCATCTACCTAATACCTCCCTCTCCCCATCTACTAACTCCCCTAATCTGTTTTTAACTGACAAATCCATACTTTCCTAGGCTTTCTTAACTTGTTTAACTACCTCCAAAATTTTTTCTTATTTTCATTAAAATTTCTTGACAGTGCCTCTCCCACTCTTTCATCTGCTCTCCTTTTGCACTCTCTCACCACTCTCTTCACCTTTCTTTTACTCTCCATATACTCTGCTCTTCTTATAACACTTCTGCTTTGTAAAAAACCTCTCGTAGCTTATCCTTTTTCTCTTTTATCACACCCTTTACTTCATCATTCCATCCAATCATCTCCTCTTTCCTCCTGCCCCACCCTCCTATAACCACAAACTGCCCCACATTCTAATACTGCATTTTTAAAACTATTCCAACCCTCTTCAACCCCCACTACTCATCTTTGCACTAGCCCACCTTTCTGCCAATAGTCGCATATCTCGCCTGAACTTCCTCCTCCCTTAGTTTATACACACCTCCCTCTTACTTGTTGTTGCCACCTTCCTCTTTTCCCATCTACCTCTTACTCTAACTGTAGCTACAACTAAATAATGATCCGATATATCAGTTGCCCCTCTATAAACATGTACATCCTGGAGCCTACCCATCAACCTTTTATCATATATATATATATATATATATATATATATATATATATATATATATATATATATATATATTTAGGTAGTAGGTTGGTAGACAGCAACCGCCCAGGGAGGTACTACCGTCCTGCCAAGTGAGTGTAAAACGAAAGCCTGTAATTGTTTTACATGATGGTAGGATTGCTGGTGTCCTTTTTTCTGTCTCATGAACATGCAAGATTTCAGGTACGTCTTGCTACTTCTACTTACACTTAGGTCACACTACACATACATGTACAAGCACATATATACACACCCCTCTGGGTTTTCTTCTATTTTCTTTCTGGTTCTTATTCTTGTTTATTTCCTCTTATCTCCATGGGGAAGTGGAACAGAATTCTTCCTCCGTAAGCCATGCGTGTTGTAAGAGGCGACTAAAATGCCGGGAGCAAGGGGCTAGTAACCCCTTCTCCTGTATATATTACTAAATGTAAAAGGAGAAACTTTCGTTTTTCCTTTTGGGCCACCCCGCCTTGGTGGGATACAGCCGGTGTGTTGAAAGAAGAAAGATATATATATATATATATATATATATATATATATATATATATATATATATATATATATATATATATATATATATATATATATATATATATATATATATATATATATATATATATATATAGGTAGTAGGTTGGTAGACAGCAACCACCCAGGGAGGTACTACCGTCCTGCCAAGTGAGTGTAAAACGAAGCCTGTGATTGTTTTACATGATGGTAGGATTGCTGATGTCTTTTGTCTGTCTCATAAATATGCAAGATTACAGGCATGTCTTGCTACTTCTACTTACACTTAGGTCACACTACACATACATGTACACATTTATTTATACACACTCATCTGAGTTTTCTTTGATTTTATCTTAATAGTTCTTGGTCTTATTAATTTTCCTTTTATATCCATGGGGAAGTGGAATAAGAATCTTTCCTCCGTAAGCCATGCGTGTTGTAAAAGTCAACTAAAATGCCGGGAACAATGGGCTAGTAACCCCTTTTCCTGTAAAGATTACTAAAAAGAATAAGAAGAAGAAAATTGTCAAAGTGGGAAGTCTGAATGTGCGTGGATGTTGTGCAGATGATAAGAAAGAGATGATTGTGGATGTTATGAATGAGAAGAAGCTGGATGTCCTGGCTTTAAGTGAAACAAAGCTGAAGGGGGTGGGAGAGTTTCAGTGGAGAGGAATAAATGGGATTAGGTCAGGGGTTTCAAATAGAGTTAGAGCTAAAGAAGGAGTAGCAATAATGTTGAAGGATAAGCTATGGCAGGAAAAGAGGGACTATAAATGTATTAATTCAAGGATTATGTGGAGTAAAATAAAGATTGGATGTGAAAAGTGGGTTATAATAAGCGTGTATGCACCTGGAGAAGAGAGAAGTGTAGAGGAGAGAGAGAGATTTTGGGAAATGTTGAGTGAATGCGTGGGGAGTTTTGAATCAAGTGTGAGAGTAATGGTGGTTGGGGATTTTAATGCTAAAGTGGGTAAAAATGTTATGGAGGGAGTAGTAGGTAAATTTGGGGTGCCAGGGGTAAATGTAAATGGGGAGCCTTTAATTGAGCTATGTGTAGAAAGAAATTTGGTAATAAGTAATACATATTTTATGAAAAAGAGGATAAATAAATATACAAGGTATGATGTAGCACGTAATGAAAGTAGTTTATTAGATTATGTATTGGTGGATAAAAGGTTGATGGGTAGGCTCCAGGATGTACATGTTTATAGAGGGGCAACTGATATATCGGATCATTATTTAGTTGTAGCTACAGTTAGAGTAAGAGGTAGATGGGAAAAGAGGAAGGTGGCAACAACAAGTAAGAGGGAGGTGAAAGTGTATAAACTAAGGGAGGAGGAAGTTCGGGTGAGATATAAGCGACTATTGGCAGAAAGGTGGGCTAGTGCAAAGATGAGTAGTGGGGGGGTTGAAGAGGGTTGGAATAGTTTTAAAAATGCAGTATTAGAATGTGGGGCAGAAGTTTGTGGTTATAGGAGGGTGGGGGCAGGAGGAAAGAGGAGTGATTGGTGGAATGATGAAGTAAAGGGTGTGATAAAAGAGAAAAAGGTAGCTTATGAGAGGTTTTTACAAAGCAGAAGTGTT
>NC_091297.1:9794540-9912040 GCF_038502225.1 Cherax quadricarinatus | reverse complement strand
TATTTAATTTTCCAAGAAAATGGTGTATATCTACATTTTTGGGCATAAGACACAAATATCATCAACATATCTGAACCATTTAGCTCTATTAGGGAGAGTTGTGTTAAGCAACCTTGTTTCAAAAAATTCCATGTATAGGTTACTAAGAACAGGTAAAGAAGGATTTCCCATTGCCATACCAAACTTCTGAGTGTAAAACTTATCATTAAATACAAATTTTGCATCAACAATGCAAAAGTTTAATAAGTTTAATGATAGTAGGAACTAACAATGGTAAATCATAGTTAACTGAGTTCTTCAGATAAGAAACTTAATAAATCATCAACAGGAACTTTCGTAAACAAGGAAGTAACATCAAAACTAACCATGTTAAAATCATTTAAGTCAGTCAAGGAGTTTAATTTATCAACCAAGTCTATGTTGTTTTTAACATTAAAGTTAGAAATTTTGCCAACAATAGGGCTCAAAATATCGACAAGCCATTTGGATAATTTATATGAAACTGACCCTATGGAGCTAATAATTGGTCTGACTGGATTCCCTGGTTTGTGTGTTTTTATTAGTCCATACATGTAAGGTAAAGATGGATTAGTGGAAGTAAATTGTTTGACTAATTCATCTTTGCCTTTCAGTAGAAGTTTTATTGTTTTATTGAAATTGCTGTTAACGGTTTCTAGGGGATTTTTCCTAAGTTTAGAATAGGTTTCAGTATCATCTAAGAGATTATTCATTTTTTCTTGGTAATCATTTTCTTTCATAATTACTATTGCATTTATTTTGTCTGCTTTAGTAAGGCGCAAATTTTTATTGTTATTAAGTGTATCATAAGACTTAAAGAATCTTTGAGGGCAATTGGGAATGTTTGGTTTTAACATAGAGCGTCACGTGTTTAACCATTGTGGGATCTGATAGTGAGGTGCTGGCCGACCCCTTATATAGCTTCCTTGGATGCTTCACTTTCATAGTTCCTTGATAATGTGAGTAGTCACGAAAGCGCTTGGAATTTCTCTATTCTTTCAGAGTGGTTGTTTTGCATATATATTATATATATATATTATATATATTATATATATGTATATATATATATTATATATATATATATATATTATATATTATATAATATATATATATATATATTATATATATATATATATATATATATATATATATATATATATATATATATATATATATATATATATATATATTATATATATATATATATATATATATATATATATATATATATATATATATATATATATATATATATATAGGGAAGTACCACCTCTATAGCTGGAATGGGGACCCCTCATCCTTAGAGAAGACAATAAATGTACCTCAGGGAAAACTCAAGGTTCTCCCCAGAGCTGTTTGAATATTTTCTTCTCCTACCACCCCCTATATTTTATAATCTATGTGAACATTTATTAATAAACAGAATACATTTACAGAAAAACACAAACATGAATACAATGGTACAATGTATTAAAGATCATGAATTTCCTCCAGCTCTTCTGAGGCTTGACGCAAGACAAGTATGCAGCAAGCATTTCCCCTCTGGATGGCCACGCTGAGGCACTGGAACACGAAAGTAGCTGCCCTTGGGTTCCTGGTGGTGTCGATGAGTCTGGAACCCAATTCTTTAAGGAAACATGGGGCATTTTTTCCCATAATCCCAAGGTCACTTCTTTTTTATAATAATAATAATCCCAAGGTCTCTGATTCCACTGGGACAAATTGATACTGTTGGCTTATGTCCCTGTACTTGCTGATCTTGTACTCCTCCCTGTGGTCAGCAGCTCCTCCCTGTTGCCCAAGACTGTGATGTATATAGGTATCAGCCAGCGTGGACACACAGGTATAGTCCCATGCTAAGAGCTTGCCATTCTTCCAAGGATAGATGGTGATCCCATCGGGGCAGTTGCTGGGTTGTGGGTATTGTTGGCTGCTAGTGATCAGGGCTCCCTCTCGGCTGGGCATCCAGCTGTGGCAAGGGTTCTCTTTATGATGCCATTGACCTCATTGTGTCTTGTATGCCAGCCCTTGGTTTTGGAAGAGTTAAGATCATGTTGACCGTATTGGTCTGCTTGCGCTCCGTCACCAATACACGTATATTCTGTGTGAATTGGGGCAGCAAGGTGCAGAGCCACTGCAATGCAGAGGGTCGCCTCGCGTTCCCATTGCCAATATGGGAACTGTTTGGAGGAAGTCCCCGAAGTGATGTGCACTCACAGCCTGGAGATGGCCAATCTCCCTATCTGATGTTGCAGCCCTGAGCATGTTGGCAAGCACCTTTTCAGCTATCGGCCATCCCAGCTTGACTGAGCCAGTGCTGCGCTAGGGTTTGGTGATGGAGCAGCAAGAGTCTCCCATTCAGTGATCACACTGGCATAGCTAGGGTCCTGTATTCCTGCTGAGTCACTGAGGTTATCAGGAAGAATTTGTCTTATTAACTCGTTTGATGTTATGGAAGAGGATAGGAAAGCTGGAAGAGCAATCTGGGAGAATCTGCGTACTCCTAGCCCCCCAAGCCTGACCGGAAGTGAGGCTTGCAACCACTGTCCATCTTCAAGGGAAAGATTCAATGCATGGTCTTAAGGAGAGAGTCATATTCCTTGAATTTTGGACTGCTGAAGGCTGGGGAGCATCTCAGAAAGTAGGTAAGTTTTGGGATTGATAGGCACCTGGTGAGTAGGTAGAAGGCATCATGTGTGTCAATATCATTCATCCTGCTTTCCATCGTCCAGAGGTCTGAGACTTTTTTGTAGGATCAGATCGATGGCATTGGACCCAAGAGGAGCACCAAGGAGAGTGCTATTGGCTGGATCAATGGCTCATACTCCTGGTAAAACGTCGCTAATATTCTGGATCATCTGTCGATTGGTAGAAACTATTTCACATTTGGTGGGGTTTAAAGAAAGGCCCAGGCTTTCTCCCAAGTCTTTAATTTTACTGATGTCCTCTAGGAGAGATTCTGTTGTGCCAGTTAGGGTACCATCATCCAGGAACCAGACATTGAGCTCGCTGGAGAGTGCTTCTGTGACTTCCTTGATGACCAAACAGAATAGAAAGGGGGCGAGAGGGTCCCCCTGTTGCACGCCCAAACAACAGTTTGGAAGCCACACTATAACACAATTCTATGAAGGGATAAAGGGAAGGGAAGTTTCTATAAACTGCTTGGAGAGCAGCTTCCCTTCTGAGTTGAAAGCATTGCCAAAGTCCAATTTGACCAAGGCTTTTTCATCGGACATGTTTTTGATATATACTCGTGCTGCACAGGCAGCTGCTTCACAGCCCTGTTGAATGCCGAAACCGAGCTGAGTTGGTTTCAGCATTGCAGCAGCCTCTTAACTCACCCTTCTTACTTCAGCCTTGGCGACTAGGCGCCAAAGGGTGTTGCCCACTGCAATGGGCCTGATTCCACCATCCTTTTTCCGGAGGGCACACAATGAGGCACCAAAGAAAAGGGGTCTGATGGCCTCTGGGATACTGCCAGCCAGGCACAGGTTGGAAAATTTGGTGAGTTCAGACAGCAGCCTCTCTGAAACATCACCAAGTGCTGGATTGAGTATTTGTTTTAAGTGTTCCACCATCCTTTTTCCGGAGGGCACACAATGAGGCACCAAAGAAAAGGGGTCTGATGGCCTCTGGGATACTGCCAGCCAGGCACAGGTTGGAAAATTTGGTGAGTTCAGACAGCAGCCTCTCTGAAACATCACCAAGTGCTGGACTGAGTATTTGTTTTAAGTGTTGAGGCCTTAAACCGGTGAAACCTCCTGCTGAACCCTGTGGAAATGACATTATATATATATATACCACCTATTCCATATACTTGCAACATCTGCCACATTGCTCCTCTATCCACTCTATCATATGCCTTTTCTAAATCCATAAATGCAATAAAAACTTATATATCCTATATATATATATATATATACTCATATATATATCCCTAGGTACCTTCCCCTATACATTTATATATACACTATATCCCCCCCTGCTTTTAACATTTCTGTCATGATCCCATCAGTTCCAGCTGCTTTACCCCCTTTCATTTTACGTAATGCCTCACGTACCTCCCCCACACTTACATTCTGCTCTTCTTCACTCCTAAAAGATGGTATACCTCCCTGACCAGTGCATGAAATTACTGCCTCTGTTTCTTCCTTAACATTTAAAAGTTCCTCAAAATATTCTCGCCATCTACCCAATACCTCCATCTCCCCATCTACTAACTCCCCTACTCTGTTTTTAACTGACAAATCCATATTTTCCCTAGGCTTTCTTAACTTGTTTAACTCACTCCAAAATTTTTTCTTATTTTCATTAAAATTTCTTGACAGTGCCTCTCCCACTCAATCATCTGCTCTCCTTTTGCACTCTCTCACCACTCTCTTTACCTTTCTTTTACTCTCCATATACTCTGCTCTTCTTATAACACTTCTGCTTTGTAAAAACCTCTCATAAGCTACCTTTTTCTCTTTTATCACACCCTTTACTTCATCATTCCACCAATCACTCCTCTTTCCTCCTGTATATATATTACCAAATTTCTTTCTACACATAGCTATAGGCTCCCCATATATTTACCCCTATATATATATATATGTATATATATGTTTGTGCTTATTATAACCCACTTTTCACATCCAATCTTGAATTAATACATTTATAGTCCCTCTTTTCCTGCCATAGCTTATCCTTCAACATTATTGCTACTCCTTCTTTAGCTCTAACTCTATTTGAAACCCCTGACCTAATCCCATTTATTCCTCTCCACTGAAACTCTCCCACCCCCTTCAGCTTTGTTTCACTTAAAGCCAGGACATCCAGCTTCTTCTCATTCATAACATCCACAATCATCTCTTTCTTATCATCTGCACAACATCCACGCACATTCAGACTTCCCACTTTGACAATTTTCTTCTTCTTATTCTTTTTAGTAATCTTTACAGGAAAAGGGGTTACTAGCCCATTGTTCCCGGCATTTTAGTTGACTTTTACAACACGCATGGCTTACGGAGGAAAGATTCTTATTCCACTTCCCCATGGATATAAAAGGAAAATTAATAAGACCAAGAACTATTAAGATAAAATCAAAGAAAACTCAGATGAGTGTGTATAAATAAATGTGTACATGTATGTGTAGTGTGACCTAAGTGTAAGTAGAAGTAGCAAGACATGCCTGTAATCTTGCATATTTATGAGACAGACAAAAGACATCAGCAATCCTACCATCATGTAAAACAATCACAGGCTTCGTTTTACACTCACTTGTGTGTGTATATATATATATATATATATGTGTTAGCAAACAAACCGGCCATATCCCACCAAGGCAGGGTGGCCAAAAAGAAAAACAAAAGTTTCTCGTCTTAAATCTAGTAATTTATACAGGAAAAGGGGTTACTAGGCCCTTGCTCCCGGCATTTTAGTCGCCTCTTACAACACGCATGGCTTACGGAGGAAGAATTCTGTTCCACTTCCCCATGGAGATAAAAGGAAATAAACAAGAACAAGAACTAGAAAGAAAATAGAAGAAAATACAGAGGAGTGTGTATATATATGCTTGTACATGTATGTGTAGTGTGACCTAAGTGTAAGTAGAAGTAGCAAGATGTACCTGAAATCTTGCATGTTTATGAGACAGAAAAAAGACACCAGGAATCCTACCATCATGTAAAACAATTACAGGTTTCCGTTTTACACTCACTTGGCAGGACGGTAGTACCTCCCTGGGCAGTTGTTGTCTACCAACCTACTACCTTGAATATATATATATATATATATATATATATATATATATATATATATATATATATATATATATATATATAATATATATATATATATATATATATATATATATATATATAATATATATATATATATATATATATATATATATATATATATATATATATATATATATATATATATATATATATATATATATATATATATATATATATATATATATACAAGGAGCCTGGCGCTTATATACTAACGTTAAGTGGAAATAGGACGTGAAGCAGACGAGGGCATGTCACGGGTAGGCGGGATTCCCCAGTGGAAGTAGGTCCTACCCTACTGCAACATCATGGAATCAAGATTCCATGATGTTGCAGTGTCGTGGTATACAATCCATGATGTTGCAGTGTCGTGGTATACAATCCACGACTACGGTGCTCTTCGCACCAACTCCAAGGTTGAGGGACTGATTACCTCATCTTCTGTACATAGTTCTACTGTCTTCAAGTTATGTCCTGGAATTTGTATTGATAAAGCCACAGGATGGCGAAACGTCTACAGTAAAGATAACCAGATGTTGCACATGCTGCAGTCATTAAAGGGATAAAGCCCACTGCGTGGGCGAAACGTCAATAAAAGATCACATTATACTGCTTAAGTTTTTATATTTCCATTGTGTCGGTATTTTATACCATTTATTTCCCCCCCCCCACACACACACACACATATATATATATATATATATATATATATATATATATATATATATATATATATATATATATATATATATAATATAATGTCGTGCCGAATATGTAAAACTGGTCAATTAGCAAGAACTCATTTAAAATTAAGTCCTTTCTAAAATTTTCTCTTGTACGTTTAAAGATATATTTTTTTCATCAATGTTAATTAAAAATTTTTAATTTTGCACCAAAAGTATCTTAGAAAACTTACCTAACCTTATTATAACAAGAGCAATTTATTTTAGCCTAATCCAACTAAATATATTTTAAACGCATTTACAATAATTTACTACTAAACAAACACAATCAATTATATTTTTTTCGTTAGGTTCAGAATGATTTTGGCGAAATTATTGCATACACAAATTTTCACTTGTCCTATATGGCAAGATGAGCGTTGCTATTTAAGCCAAGATCGCAAGTTCTGCCTATTCGGCACGACATATATATATATATATATATATATATATATATATATATATATATATATATATATATATATATAATATATATATATATATATATATATATATATATATATATATATATATAATATATATATATATATATATATATATATATATATATATATATATATATATATATATATATATATATATATATATATATATATATATATATATATATATAAGGCTCTTGGAGCGAGCTGTGACTCGACCCCTGCAATCACGTATAGATGAGTACATACTCAGAATGGTGTGGGTGGCATCCTGGGAGACAAGATTAATCAAAGTTGCCCGAAATGCTCTGCATAACCAGGGGCTTTCTATACAGTATGTTACTGAGGTCAGCTAGGTCTGTATAAGTTGTATCATGACTTCTGAAAATTAATTATTATTATTATTATTATTATTATTATTATTATTATTATTATTATTATTATTGAGTAAATTACTTGCAGGAGGTTTACATGACATTACCTGAATTATTACCTGCAAGTAATTTGGGTGAAGTAAGTGGGACTTAGTCACAGTAGGTCACTGAACTGCAAAAAGAGGTCAATATATCTGAAATGCTTAGGGAGACACTGGTCAGAGAAACAGCAAGCATCGAACTTAAGCTAAAGGAATCTTATAGGAGTCAGGAATCGCGGGAAGAACTAAAACCCATAAATGAAATCAAAAGAAACCCAAAGTATTTCTTCTATGCCAAATCAAAGTCGAGAACAACGTCCAGTATTGGGCCCCTACTTAAACAAGATGGGTCCTACACAAATGACAGCAGGGAAATGAGTGAGCTACTCAAGTCCCAATATGACTCAGTTTTTAGCAAGCCGCTAACCAGACTGAGAGTCGAAGATCAAAATGATTTTTTTATGAGAGAGCCACAGAATTTGGTTAACACAAGCCTATCTGATGTTATCCTGACGCCAAATGACTTCGAACAGGCGATAAATGACATGCCCATGCACTCTGCCCCAGGGCCAGACTCATGGAACTCCGTGTTCATCAAGAACTGCAAGAAGCCCCTATCACGTGCTTTTACCATCCTATGGAGAGGGAGCATGGACACTGGGGTCGTCCCACAGTTACTAAAAACAACAGACATAACCCCACTCCACAAAGGGGGTAGTAAAGCAATAGCAAAGAACTACGAACCAATAGCACTAACATCTCATATCATAAAAATCTTTGAAAGGGTCCTAAGAAGCAAGATCATCACCCACCTAGAAACCCATCAATTACACAACTCAGGGCAACATGGGTTTAGAACAGGTCGCTCCTGTCTGTCTCAACTATTGGATCACTACGACAAGGTCCTAGATGCACTAGAAGACAAAAAGAATGCAGATGTAATATATACAGACTTTGCAAAAGCCTTCGACAAGTGTGACCATGGCGTAATAGCGCACAAAATGCGTGCTAAAGGAATAACAGGAAAAGTCGGTCGATGGATCTATAATTTCCTCACTAACAGAACACAGAGAGTAGTAGTCAACAGAGTAAAGTCCGAGGCAGCTACGGTGAAAAGTTCTGTTCCACAAGGCACAGTACTCGCTCTCATCTTGTTCCTCATCCTCATATCTGACATAGAAAAGGATGTCGGCCACAGCACTGTGTCTTCCTTTGCAGATGACACCCGAATCTGCATGACAGTATCTTCCATTGCAGACACTGCAAGGCTCCAGGCGGACATCAACCAAATCTTTCAGTGGGCTGCAGAAAACAATATGAAGTTCAACGGTGAGAAATTTCAATTACTCAGATATGGTAAACACGGGGAAATTAAATCTTCATCAGAGTACAAAACAAATTCTGGCCACAAAATAGAGCGAAACACCAACGTCAAAGACCTGGGAGTGATCATGTCGGAGGATCTCACCTTCAAGGACCATAACATTGTATCAATCGCATCTGCTAGAAAAATGACAGGATGGATAATGAGAACCTTCAAAACTAGGGATGCCAAGCCCATGATGACACTCTTCAGGTCACTTGTTCTATCTAGGCTGGAATATTGCTGCACACTAACAGCACCTTTCAAGGCAGGTGAAATTGCTGACCTAGAAAATGTACAGAGAACCTTCACGGCGCGCATAACGGAGATAAAACACCTCAATTACTGGGAGCGCTTGAGGTTCCTGAACCTGTATTCCCTGGAACGCAGGCGGGAGAGATACATGATTATATACACCTGGAAAATCCTAGAGGGACTAGTACCGAACTTGCACACGAAAATCACTCGCTACGAAAGCAAAAGACTTGGCAGACGATGCAACATCCCCCCAATGAAAAGCAGGGGTGTCACTAGCACGTTAAGAGACCATACAATAAGTGTCAGGGGCCCGAGACTGTTCAACTGCCTCCCAGCATACATAAGGGGGATTACCAACAGACCCCTGGCAGTCTTCAAGCTGGCACTGGACAAGCACCTAAAGTCGGTTCCTGACCAGCCGGGCTGTGGCTCGTACGTTGGTTTGCGTGCAGCCAGCAGTAACAGCCTGGTTGATCAGGCTCTGATCCACCAGGAGGCCTGGTCACAGACCGGGCCGCGGGGGCGTTGACCCCCGGAACTCTCTCCAGGTAAATTGCCTTCTTCACCACTCACAAAAAGCTAGACCTGACATTAAATTAATAATTATATTAAAACCAGCTACTCTGGTAATTAAAGTCGTGTGGACTGTATGAGATTAAGCTTGTTGGATACACAAATTATAACTAGTATTAACACTTATCATTTAATTGCTGGAAGACACTTAATGATGATGGAACACACCCTAACCTAACCCGTGGCAGCTAGAATTTTCGATGGTCAACACAAAAACTACTGTACATCATGGGTAGGCATCACATAGCTGAGAGGTGCTCCTTGGAGAATTGTAGTCCTCTATTTTTCCGTCCTCCACACACATGGTCACGGACCGGGCCGCGGGGGCGTTGACCCCCGAAACTCTCTCTCCAGGTAAATTCTTCACGTCCCGCAAATTTCCTGCCCCAATTCTTCAGCAGGAGACATTAACACGGGTTCCTATTACAAATTCAGGCCGAAACACTTACTCCCTGTTCAGTACATCCACACTTACTACTGTGCAATCTACATCTACAGGACCTTAAATTCCGATATTAACCTTGACCTAAAACGCTTTCTTGATAGTTGTGACAGAACCCACAGGCATAACACCAGACACAAACATCTTTATGACATTCCCCGTGTTCGATTAAACCTTTACAAAAATTCAATGTATTTCAAAGGACCTAAAATCTGGAACACCCTACCTGAAAACTCTAGAACTGCAGACACATTCATCACTTTCAAAACTACAGTTAGAAAATATCTTATCTCCCTGATCCACCCCGACAACTAACCACAAGATAACCACCTGGTGGTTCACAATTACACTCACTCACCCACTGACTATAAACCCAGAAATACTAATCTTAATCTTAAATTAATAAATCCTAGATAGTCATAAGTTTGCCTATGATACTCCAATATAGACACTTTGTATTGTACCAAAACAAAAGCATTCACATTGCTAAACTCACAAATTATGATGTAGCCACTTAGCCTTAATACTATAATCTGTAAGGATTTAATGTTAAGAATTAATCTAAGTCTGCTCGAAATGCCTTGCCATGCTAGGTGTCCTAGTGGCCCCCCTCTGTAATTAGTATTTTGAACATTAAAATGGTATAAAATACCGACAGGTTGTTAGGTAAGACACATATGCAACAGTTAGGTATCTTTATTGTGAAACGTTTCGCCTACACAGTAGGCTTCTTCAGTCAAGTACAGAAAAGTTGATAGAAGCAGAAGATACTTGAAGACTGATTACATCGTCTTCAAGTATCTTCTGCTTCTATCAACTTTTCTGTACTTGACTGAAGAAGCCTACTGTGTAGGCGAAACGTTTCACAATAAAGATACCTAACTGTTGCATATGTGTCTTACCTAACAATTAGTATTTTATAACATGTAAACCACATAATGCCCAAAACCTGTAAACCCCACATTGTAACCATTATAGAGAATAAACATGAATTGAATTGAATTGAATTAGGTCTCGGAAAACGCCGAATTATTAGCAGAATTCCCCACGACAACCAGTGTTCACAAATTAAAAATGGCGTCTCCTCGGCGTCCCTGCTGGCTGTTCACCTCCCCCCCCCTCGAAATTTCTCGAAGGGTCCAAACAGCATCATATTTTATTACACACTTATTGTATTATTCATATATATGCTCTACAATTAGGAAATTATGTAAAAAAAAATTCCACATTCACCATGTACTTGTAGAAATAAAGAATATTACAATATATTATTATTGTTCGACTCTCGTCCTGTGTAATGGAATATGACAGGAAAACATGGCTAACTTTGATCCCATTGTATAATTATCATACACAATAGGGCAGCAGCACAATACTGATATATCCAATTTTTTTAATAACAAAAATCTCTCCACAAAGCCGATGGCTTTTATATCATTTACTTTAATTAAAGGTGAATTTTGATAATTTATACTATACAGCACCGAGGAAAAAATATCTAGAGTGATAAATATGTAGAGGAGGTCCTTGTGTGACTCAAGTGATATTTTTTAAAATGTCTTATATTAAGTGGAATTTGCCTGCGAATTTATTTACAAATACTACCACTACCTACAACGATTATGTTTTGTTTTGCATCTCTGCAGCGTTGTATGACCCCGGTGGTTTAGCGCTTAGTTTTGATTATAATAATCTGCACCTCACTGTAATACCTACATATACTCTGTGTTCATGTATTGCTTGTAACGACTTGAGAAAGTTGGAGAGCGAAACGTTGCCTCCATAATATGTTGCATTAGTTGCACGTGTCCTTGTAACACAGTTTTAGTTTGTCAAGGGGACGGTGGGAAACGTAGTCTAGCCTAATAAAACTCACAATATTCCAAACTATAGTAACACACTGTGTATACTTTCAAGGCAGGTGAAATTGCTGACCTAGAAAATGTACAGAGAACCTTCACGGCGCGCATAACGGAGATCAAACACCTCAATTACTGGGAACGCTTGAAGTTCCTGAACCTGTACTCCCTGGAACGCAGGCGGGAGAGATACATTATATACACCTGGAAAATCCTAGAAAAACTAGTACCGAACTTGCACACGAAAATCACTCACTACGAAAGCAAAAAGACTCGGCAGACGATGCAACATCCCCCCCCCAGTGAAAGCAGGGGTGTCACTAGCACGTTAAGAGACAACACAATAAGTGTCAGGGGCCCAAGACTGTTCAACTGCCTCCCAGCATACATAAGGGGGATTACCAACAGACCCCTGGCAGTCTTCAAGCTGGCACTGGACAAGCACCTAAAGTCGGTTCCTGCCCAGCCGGGCTGTGGCTCGTACGTTGGATTGCGTGCAGCCAGCAGTAACAGCCTGGTTGATCAGGCTCTGATCCACCAGGAGGCCTGGTCACAGACCGGGCCGCGGGGGCGTTGACCCCCGGAACTCTCTCCAGGTAAACTCCAGGTAATACTAATGGTATGCAATACAGATATGGTGAATTAGACACGTGCAACATTTGGGTATCTTGTTGACGTTTCTCCATCCAGCAGCTGTAACAGTGCATTACATAGATATAATGTGCAGACTAGAAATATTCATTCGTCATATTTCGACAGTCTTCGTATTATGTCTATTTATTGTATTGATAAAGTCACCAAAATAATGGAATATATATATATATATATATATATATATATATATATATATATATATATATATATATATATATATATATATATATATATATATATATATATATATATATAAAATATATATATATATATATATATATATATATATATATATATATATATATATATATATATATATATATATATATATATATATATATATATATATATATATATATATATATATATATATATATATATATATATATGAGAGAGAGAGAAGCTGGCTGGCTAGTGTCATCATTCCACCTCACCCTGAGAAAACTTCCCCTCATTTCCTCTGTTGCTACTTTCGCAGCATGGCATAGCTCCTGATGACGCACGGAGACATGTGAAAGTACTTGAGCTGAAGATTTCTATCCAGTAAACAGGTGATACCATAACATACAGAATAACAACTGTGAAAAAAGTAACATTCCAAGTGCTTGTATGATTTCTCACATTATCAAGAAACTGTAAAAATAAATAACAGAACAGCAGAAGACTTATAGGACTGAGATATCCTCTCACATGTGAGCTGACACCTGACCCAATATGCTGAGCATGGGAGTTTAATGAGAATTTGGATAGGTCGCATGTCAACTCAGGCATAGCTCAGATTCCTCACAAATCCTATTAATTATAAATTAATCTAGTTTATATAACCCTGAACTAACATTCATTTTAAAATCAACACTAATTTTTATGATGCTTTATTCGATTATTTTTCTCTCAACCATGGACCTGTCAGGTACATCTTTCTCGGCCTTTTGAAAATCAATTGGGTGGTTAAAATCATTGCATGAATAAACAGAGCATTAGACTCTTGTCCATTTCTAATGCTATATTTATGTTGTTGTAATTTTGGTTCAGGATTTTTACATTGTTTTACAGGGAATGTTATAGCCACATACATACATAAATACATACATAATACATACATGAGAAGTTGCCTCTCTCTGATGTGGTTGTTAACCTCATGAAGAACGTCAGGAATCATCAAACTCAAAAATTCTATTTTTTACTTTCTTTGTACCCAAATCAATGACTTGATAATGGTTTTATGGATAAAATTTGTTTCTCTCTCTCTCTTTCTCTCTCTCTCTCTCTCTCTCTCTCTCTCTCTCTCTCTCTCTCTCTCTCTCTCTCTCTCTCTCTCTCTCTCTCTCTCTCTCTCTCTCTCTCTCTCTCTCTCTCTCTCTTTCTGACAAATTCAATATGCAAATTAATGGTGGGACTGCGAGTTCTAAACATTATTTTCATACTATGAAACTTTATTCAGTTTTAATCCGCATCAAAAGGATTATCCTCCGATTTTTTCAAGCGTATTTATTTCCCTATAATTCAATAACAAAACAAAATTTATCAAAATATAGCAAAACCAATGATAAAAGCGACGCCAAGTTTAAGAACAAACGTTTTTAGAAACTTATAGGGTTTAGCGCTTCCTTGTAAATATAATTACTGAATAAGACAAAGTTAAAAGAGAAAGGTGAAGGGCTCTTGATTCAGTGAATTGGAGCTACCCGTCTCCCCCCCCCACATCCTCTGAATCAAACCTGTTAACCCCGCACCCTTCCCACCCCACATCATCAGTCACACCACACCCATCCAACCCTACCCATCCCATTCCACCACCATCGACACCATGCCTAACCCTTCTAGGGTAGGGTAGGTGCCTGAGCCCGAGCCTTTAGCTCATAAGACTGTCATTCCCATTTGCCCCCTTGGGGCGGGGTTGGCAGACCAGAGAGGCCTAGCTTGTGGCTAGGCCTGGGGACAGTTGGTCCCAAAGATGAGGAGGTCCTTGTGCCTCCTCCCATGGGAGACTTAGGTCTCAGACACTCCCTAAAGAGGGAGCCAAGGCCGGGCCACCACTTGGAAAAGGCCCGGGCCGGGAGAATACCGGCTAATCTTTAATAATAATAATAATCCCATTCCACCCGTCCGATCCCACTCATCCAGCCTCACCCATCCAACCCCACACATCTCATGCCATCCATAAGACCTCACCCATCCCATCCCACCCGTCCGATCCCATCCATTCCATCCCACCCGTCAGATCCCATAGGATGGGCATGGGGTCCATAATAAATTACCCACTACCATCCACAGGATGGATATGGGGTCCACAATAAATTAGCCACTACCATCCACAGGATGGATATAGGGTCCACAGTAAACTAGCCACTACCATCCACAGGATAGACATGGGGTGCACAATAAACTAGCCACTACCATCCACAGGATGAACATGGGGTCCACAATAAACTAGCCACTACCATCCACAGGATGGACATGGGGTGCACAGTAAACTAGCCACTACCATCCACAGGATGGACATGGGGTGCACAGTAAACTAGCCACTACCATCCACAGGATGGACATGGGGTGCACAGTAAACTAGCCACTACCATCCACAGGATGGACATGTGGTGCACACTAAACTAGCCACTACCATCCACAGGATGGACATGGGGTGCACAATAGACTAGCCACTACCATCCACAGGATGGACATGGGGTGCACAATAAACTAGCCACTACCATCCACAGGATGGACATGGGTTGCACAGTAAACTAGCCACTACCATCCACAGGACGGACATGGGGTGCACAGTAAACTAGCCACTATCATCCACAGGATGGACATGGGGTGCACAGTAAACTAGCCACTACCATCCTCAGGATGGACATGGGGTGCACAGTAAACTAGCCACTACCATCCACAGGATGGATATGGGGTACACAGTAAACTAGCCACTACCATCCACAGGATGGACATGGGGTGCACAGTAAACTAGCCACTACCATCCACAGGATGGACATGGGGTGCACAGTAAACTAGCTACTACCATCCACAGGATGGACATGGTGTGCACAGTAAACTAGCCACTACCATCCACAGGATGGACATGGGGTGCACAATAAACTAGCCACTACCATCCACAGGATGGACATGGGGTGCACAATAAACTAGCCACTACCATCCACAGGATGAACATGGGGTGCACAATAAACTAGCCACTACCATCCACAGGATGGACATGGGGTGCACAGCAAACTAGCCACTACCATCCACAGGATGGACATGGGGTGCACAATAAATTAGCCACTACCATTTACAGGATGGACATGGGGTCCACAATAAATTAGCCACTACCATCCACAGGATGGACATGGGGTGCACAATAAATTAGCCACTACCATCCACAGGATAGACATGGGGTGCACAATAAATTAGCCACTACCATCCACAGGATAGACATGGGGTGCACAATAAATTAGCCACTACCATCCACAGGATAGACATGGGGTGCACAATAAACTAGCCACTACCATCCACAGGATGGACATGGGGTGCACAGTAAACTAGCCACTACCATCCACAGGATGGACATGGGGTGCACAGTAAACTAGCCACTACCATCCACAGGATGGGCATGGTGTGCACAATAAATTACCCACTACCATCCACAGGATAGACATGGGGTCCACAATACAACAACATGGGGTGCACAATACAACAACATGAGGTCCACAATACAACAACAAGAGATGCACAATACAACAACATGAGGTCCACAATACAACAACATGGGGTGCACAATGCAACAACATGGGGTGCACAATACAACAACATGAGGTCCACAATACAACAACAAGAGGTGCACAATACAACAACATGAGGTCCACAATACAACAACAAGAGGTGCACAATACAACAACATGAGGTCCACAATACAACAACATGGGGTGCACAATACAACAACATGGGGTGCACAATACAACAACATGAGGTCCACAATACAACAACATGGGGTGCACAATACAACAACATGAGGTCCACAATACAACAACATGGGGTGCACAATACAACAACATGAGGTCCACAATACAACAACAAGAGGTGCACAATACAACAACATGAGGTCCACAATACAACAACATGGGGTTCACAATACAACAACATGGGGTGCACAATACAACAACATGAGGTCCACAATACAACAACATGGGGTGCACAATACAACAACATGGGGTGCACAATACAACAACATGAGGTTCACAATACAACATGGGGTGCACAATACCACAATATACACAATACACAATATACCCTAATAGCTCAGTCAGTCCCATCCAAATTCGTCGCTCTGTTTTAGAAATAAAATCATTTAGAAAAATGATAGAAAGATGATGTACACTATACAGTTTAGGATTTCAAAATTTCCTCAGCAATAATTTCACTGTGAGTAAAACAAAGAAGGTCTTTAATATAATGTCATATGATATTTTTATTAATGCCTACCACGAACGCCTCTCCATGAACTATTAAATTTTGGTGCTTATTTGCCATTACAAAAAAAATCCATATATATTCAAGTTAATTCTCTATAAGGGTTACAATGTGGGGTTTACAGGTTTTGGGTATTGTGTGGTTTACATGTTATAAAATACTAATTACAGAGGGGGCCACTAGGACACCTAGCATGGCTAGGCATTTCGGGCAGACTTAGATTAATTCTTAACATTAAACCCTTACAGATTATAGTATTAAGGCTAAGTGGCTACATCATAATTTGTGAGTTTAGCAATGTGAATGCTTTTGTTTTGGCACAATACAAAGTGTCTATATTGGAGTATCATAGGCAAACTTATGACTAGTTAGGATTTATTATTTTAAGATTAAGATTAGTATTTCTGGGTTTATAGTCAGTGGGTGAGTGAGCGTAATTGTGAACCACCAGGTGGTTATCTTGTAGTTAGTTGTCGGGGTGGATCAGGGAGATAAGATGTTTTCTAACTGTAGTTTTGAAAGTGATGAATGTGTCTACAGTTCTAGAGTTTTCAGGTAGGGTGTTCCAGATTTTAGGTCCTTTGAAATACATTGAATTTATGTAAAGGTTTAGTCGGACACGGGGAATGTCATAAAGATGTTTGTGTCTGGTGTTATGCTTGTGGATCCTGTCACAACTATCAAGAAAGCGTTTTAGGTCAAGGTTAATATTGGAATTTAAGGTCCTGTAGATATAGATTGCACAGTAGTAAGTGTGGATGTTCTGAACAGGGAGTAAGTTTAGATCTATGAAGAGTGGGGGGGGGTGTTGCCAGGGATGGGATTTAGTGATTATTCTTACTGCGGCTTTTTGTTGGGTTATTATTGGCTTTAGGTGTGTTGCTGCAGTTGAACCCCAAGCATAGATAGCATAGGTGAGGTATGGATATATAAGTGAATGGTATAGTGCGAGAAGGGCAGTTTGCGGTACGTAGTATCGTATCTTGGAGAGGATCCCCACCGTTTTGAATACTCTTTTTGTTATGTGTTGGATATGGGTGCTGAAATTTAGGTTGTTGTCAAGGTATAGGCCAAGGAATTTGCCCTCATTATGTCTGGCAATTAGAGTGTTGTCGATCTTAATGTTAAGTTGCGCAACACCTGCTCTGCTACCAAACATAATACAGTAGGTTTTGCCAGTATTAAGTGTAAGTTTATTTGCTGTCATCCAAGCCGATATTTTGAGCAGGTCCTCATTAACAATGGTGTTGAGGGTGGCAAGATTAGGGTGGGAGATGACATAAGTCGTATCGTCAGCAAAGAGAATGGGTTTCAGGTGTTGGGATATGTTTGGAAGATCATTGATGTAAATGAGGAAGAGCAGGGGTCCAAGGACACTTCCCTGCGGAACTCCACTATCAAGTGGCCATATTGATGAGGCTGTGTCTTTAATGGTGACATACTGATACCTATTAGAAAGGTAGGATTTAAAACATGCAAGCGCATGGCCTCTTATACCATAGTGGTCAAGTTTGTGGAGTAGGATGCCGAGGTCTACTGTGTCAAACGCTTTTCTTAGGTCAATAAAAATTCCTAGCGAATATTCCTTATTTTCCAATACTTTGTAAAGCAGGTCTAGCATTTTTATAATTGCATCATTAGTGCTTTTATTTTTCCTGAATCCAAATTGGCAGGGGTGGAGTATGTTTTGTGACGTTATAAATGAATATAGTCTCCTGTGCACGAGTTTCTCGAAGATTTTGGATAGCAAAGATAGGTTTGATATTGGCCTATAGTTGTTTATGTCTGTAGGGTCACCACCTTTATGTATTGGTGTAACCCTTGCTGTCTTGAGTAGTGTCGGGAAAGTGCTAGTTTCTAGTGACTTGTTAAAAAGTAATGTAATAGCATGCGAAAGGACATGGTCCGCTCGCTTGTACAATAATGGTGGGACGTGAGACAGATTCCCCGAGTTATTTTTAAATGACTTTATGATCGCGGTGACTTCCGTGGGCTCAGTTGGTACAAGATAGAAGGAATTTGGGAAATTCCCATCTAGGTAGTCCCCGGCACGGGCATTGGTACGTGGGATTTTACTGGCGAGACTAGATCCTATGTTTGAGAAGAAGTCGTTTATCTTGTTAGCTGTATCAGTGGGATGTAGTGGTGTTTCATGAGGTTTAGTTAGGACAATATTCTTGTTTTTTTTCAGTTTGTGGGTCCCCAGAATCTGGGAAAGTGCTTTCCAGGTCTTTTTTATATCTCCTCTTGTGTCAGTGAATCTGCTGGAGTAGTACAGTTGTTTGGCTTTCTTTATTAATTTGGTGAGAACTGTTGAATATTGTTTAAGAATATCTTTGTGTATTAAGCCCTGTCTATATTGCTTTTCATATTGGTGTTTCTTATCAATGAATTTCAGAATGCTGCTGGTTAGCCATGGGCAACCAAGCCGTTTATTCGTGATTTGTTTCGTTTTTATAGGACAATGTTTGTTGTATAGTCTAAGTATTTTGTTAAGAAAAATGTCTGTCCAATCGTCAATACCATTGGTATTGGAGAATTCGGTTGGCCAGTCAACAGTCTCTAGGTCTGCTGTGAAATTTCTTATTGAGGCCTCGTCATGGAATCTAAATGAAACTTTGTTGTATTCGAGTGGTGGCTTACTAATGTTTGTTAAGAGGAAGGTTGGGTAGTGGTAAGCAGTGCTGTCTGTGATTATCCCTGATTTAAGGGGGGCTAGTATATTGGTCCATATGTGGTCTATTATGGTTGCACTTGTCTCAGTCAGCCTGGTTGGTTTAGTTATTGTTGGTATGAGAAGTGTGTTGTTCATATTGTTGATGAAATCTGTCTGATCATCTGGTAGGCCAAGGTTGATATTGAAGTCTCCAGCTAAGAGAAGGTGGTGCTTGTTCATTTGTCTGTTTGTTATTAGTGACTTTAGATTCTCACTGAAGTTTGCGATGTTTGTGCGGGGTATCCGGTATATGGCACCAACTGTTATAGGCGTCTTGAGTTTTTTACAGTAAAATTAGCAAAAATGTATTCCCCATATTCATCACTAAAGCAATTAGTGCTAATACAAGATAGTTGAGTAATAGATTGCAGTACCACCCACAACTTGGTATGGTCTGCAGTTGTGGATTGCTGTGTATCCTGGTAGTGGGTAGATATCTATTGTGTCCTGCTTAAGCCAGGTCTCAGAAGGTGAAATTGAAAGAGAGTTTATTGCATTGTTTTGTTTTGTTATATGGTCATCCCATGTAATGATGGCCTTGAGGTTGGTGGAGGGCTCTTCATCCGAGGAACTGGGTTTACTCTCCTCTTAAATGATTCTTACATCAATGAATACAAAGGAACTGTGAGATGCAGCCAGACGTCAAACCCAAGCACACTATCTACACCCAGGCACAGTATCTACACCCAGGCACAGTATCTACACCCAGGCACAGTATCTACACCCAGGCACAGTATCTACACCCAGGTGCAGTGTCCACACCCAGGTACAGTGTCCACACCCAGGCACAGTGTCCACACCCAGGTACAGTGTCCACACCCAGGCACAGTGTCCACACCCAGGCACAGTGTCCACACCCAGGCACAGTGTCCACACCCAGGCACAGTGTCCACACCCAGGCACAGTGTCCACACCCACTCACAGTGTCCACACCCACTCACAGTGTCCACACCCAGGCACAGTGTCCACACCCAGGCACAGTGTACACACCCAGGCACAGTGTCCACACCCAGGCACAGTGTCCACACCCAGACACAGTGTCCACACCCAGGCACAGTGTCCACACCCAGGCACAGTGTCCACACCCAGGCACAGTGTCCACACCCAGGCACAGTGTCCACACCCACTCACAGTGTTCACACCCACTCACAGTGTACACACCCAGGCACAGTGTCCACACCCAGGCACAGTGTACACACCCAGGCACAGTGTCCACACCCAGGCACAGTGTCCACACCCACTCACAGTGTCCACACCCACTCACAGTGTACACACCCAGGCACAGTGTCCACACCCAGGCACAGTGTACACACCCAGGCACAGTGTCCACACCCAGGCACAGTGTCCACACCCACTCACAGTGTCCACACCCAGGCACAGTGTCCACACCCACTCACAGTGTCCACACCCACTCACAGTGTCCACACCCACTCACAGTGTCCACACCCACTCACAGTGTCCACACCCACTCACAGTGTCCACACCCAGGCACAGTGTCCACACCCACTCACAGTGTCCACACCCACTCACAGTGTCCACACCCAGGCACAGTGTCCACACCCAGGCACAGTGTCCACACCCAGGCACAGTGTCCACACCCAGGCACAGTGTCCACGCCCAGGCACAGTGTCCACACCCAGGCACAGTGTCCACACCCAGGCACAGTGTCCACACCCAGGCACAGTGTCTACACCCAGGCACAGTGTCCACACCCAGGCACAGTGTCCACACCCAGGCACAGTGTCCACACCCAGGCACAGTGTCCACACCCACTCACAGTGTCCACACCCACTCACAGTGTCCACACCCAGGCACAGTGTCCACACCCAGGCACAGTGTCCACACCCACTCACAGTGTCCACACCCAGGCACAGTGTCCACACCCAGGCACAGTGTCCACACCCACTCACAGTGTTCACACCCAGGCACAGTGTCCACACCCAGGCACAGTGTCCACACCCACTCACAGTGTCCACACCCAGGCACAGTGTCCACACCCACTCACAGTGTCCACACCCACTCACAGTGTCCACACCCACTCACAGTGTCCACACCCAGGCACAGTGTCCACACCCAGGCACAGTGTCCACACCCACTCACAGTGTCCACACCCAGGCACAGTGTCCACACCCACTCAGTGTCCACACCCAGGCACAGTGTCCACACCCAGGCACAGTGTCCACACCCAGGCACAGTGTCCACACCCACTCACAGTGTCCACACCCACTCACAGTGTCCACACCCAGGCACAGTGTCCACACCCAGGCACAGTGTCCACACCCACTCACAGTGTCCACACCCAGGCACAGTGTCTACACCCAGGCACAGTGTCTACACCCAGGCACAGTGTCCACACCCAGACACAGTGTCCACACCCAGGCACAGTGTCCACACCCAGGCACAGTGTCCACACCCAGACACAGTGTCCACACCCAGGCACAGTGTCCACACCCAGGCACAGTGTACACACCCACTCACAGTGTCCACACCCAGGCACAGTGTCCACACCCAGGCACAGTGTACACACCCACTCACAGTGTCCACACCCACTCACAGTGTCCACACCCAGGCACAGTGTCCACACCCAGGCACAGTGTACACACCCAGGCACAGTGTCCACACCCAGGCACAGTGTCCACACCCAGGCACAGTGTCCACACCCACTCACAGTGTCCACACCCACTCACAGTGTCCACACCCAGGCACAGTGTCCACACCCAGGCACAGTGTCCACACCCACTCACAGTGTCCACACCCAGGCACAGTGTCCACACCCAGGCACAGTGTCCACACCCAGGCACAGTGTCCACACCCAGGCACAGTGTCCACACACAGGCACAGTGTCCACACCCAGGCACAGTGTCCACACCCAGGCACAGTGTCCACACCCAGGCACAGTGTCCACACCCAGGCACAGTGTCCACACCCACTCACAGTGTCCACACCCAGGCACAGTGTCCACACCCAGGCACAGTGTCCACACCCAGGCACAGTGTCCACACCCAGGCACAGTGTCCACACCCAGGCACAGTGTCCACACACAGGCACAGTGTCCACACCCAGGCACAGTGTCCACACACAGGCACAGTGTCCACACCCAGGCACAGTGTCCACACACAGGCACAGTGTCCACACCCAGGCACAGTGTCTACACCCAGGCACAGTGTCCACACCCAGGCACAGTGTCCACACCCAGGCACAGTGTCCACACCCAGGCACAGTGTCCACACACAGGCACAGTGTCCACACCCAGGCACAGTGTCCACCTTAACATTTTGATCACTCCTAATACAAACCATGTACACCTTCATGATCGTAGAATTACTATCTACTACTACTACCACCAATACTGCTATTACTTCTACTACAATCACTACTGCAACTACTACTACAACTAACATTACTACTACTACTACTACCACTATAACTTCTACCCCACTACACTGCTCCTACTATTATTTCTATAACTACTTCTACCATTATTTAAAAACCATTTATCATATCTGCCAGACACTGTAACATCAAGGGATCTTGATACAAGGAATTCTTCAATACTTTTGTAACCTTTGGATGAAGATCTACTTACACAAGTGGATGGTTCCACTCTGACCCCTCCTCCTCCTGCTTCCACTCACCACCTGACTTAAGTATTTCAGCCACTTTTCTCGCTCTATGCTGTACTTTCTATAAGATTGATGGAATAAACACATCGATTTCAGGCTGAGGGACTGATTACCTCAAATTCCTCCTCTCCTTTCACCTTTCTGCTTTGTATTGGACTGATGAAGTCACTGAATAGCGAGACGTTTCTTCAGTAAAGCTGGCCCAATGGCTACCGCGTCGGTCTGGAGTTTTATGACTCTGATCGCGGGTTCCTACCCCGCCCGTGGTATGGTTTGTTTGCAATCGTGTCATTACGATTTTGTGAGTCAGTTCAATAAAAATTCCCATATGTTGTATAAGTGTCTCAGTGTTGAGGCTGTAGTATACATTAGACAGGGCTGGGCTTTGAAACAAGCTGAGAAAAGATAACACCTCTTAAGCGGTTAATTCAGTGATGGAAAAAATATGAGTTTCTTGTTTGCATATATTATACCTATTGTTAAGTTATCAGGTGTGTGATAACACCCTGGCAGACACTATAGTCTGGTGGTACAACGCAGCACTGCTCCTCTTGTTCATTCTCTTATCTTCTCTTTTCTTAGTTGATAATAACCATTGTTTCTCTCTCTCGCTTCCTTCCCCTTCCTTGCCTGTCATTGTTTGTAGTAAATAATACTCTCTTGCTTCAACTGACTCTAATTCATTCTCTCTCTCTCTCTCTCTCTCTCTCTCTCTCTCTCTCTCTCTCTCTCTCTCTCTCTCTCTCTCTCTCTCTCTCTCTCTCTCTCTCTCTCTCTCTCTCTCTCTCTCTCTCTCTCTCTCTCTCACACACACACACACACACACACACACACACACTTACCACAATCTTCAACACTTCCCTGGAAACTGGGCAACTACCTGAGGTATGGAAGACGGCAAATGTAGTTCCCATTTTTAAAAAAGGAGACAGAAAAGAGGCACTAAATTACAGACCTGTGTCATTGACGTGTATAGTATGCAAAGTTATGGAGAAGATTATCAGGAGGAGAGTGGTGGAGCACCTGGAACGGAACAAGAGTATAAATGCCAACCATCACGGATTCATGGAAGGCAAATCCTGTGTCACAAACCTTCTGGAGTTTTATGATAAAATAACAGAAGTAAGACACGAGAGAGAGGGGTGGGTTGATTGCATCTTCTTGGACTGCAAGAAGGCCTTTGACACAGTTCCTCACAAGAGATTAGTGCAGAAGCTAGAGCATCAGGCGCATATAACAGGAAGGGCACTGCAATGGATCAGAGAATACCTGACAGGGAGGCAACAACGAGTCATGGTACGTAATGATGTATCACAGTGGGCACCTGTGACGAGCGGGGTCCCACAGGGGTCGGTCCTAGGACCAGTGCTAATTTTGGTATATGTGAACGACATGACGGAAGGGTTAGACTCAGAAGTGTCCCTGTTTGCAGATGATGTGAAGTTAATGAGGAGAATTAAATCTGATGAGGACCAGGCAGGACTTCAAAGAGACCTGGACAGACTGGACACCTGGTCCAGCAAATGGCTTCTCGAATTTAATCCTGCCAAATGCAAAGTCGTGAAGATAGGGGAAGGGCACAGAAGACCACAGACAGAGTATAGGCTAGGTGGCCAAAGACTGCAAACCTCACTCAAGGAGAAAGATCTTGGGGTGAGTATAACACCGAGCATGTCTCCGGAAGCACACATCAACCAGATAACTGCTGCAGCATATGGGCGCCTGGCAAACCTGAGAACAGCATTCCGATACCTTAATAAGGAATCGTTCAAGACACTGTACACCGTGTATGTCAGGCCCATACTGGAGTATGCAGCACCTGTTTGGAACCCGCACTTGATAAAGCACGTCAAGAAACTAGAGAAAGTACAAAGGTTTGCGACAAGGTTAGTTCCAGAGCTAAGGGGAATGTCCTATGAAGAAAGATTAAGGGAAATCGGCCTGACGACACTGGAGGACAGGAGGGTCAGGGGAGACATGATAACGACATATAAAATACTGCGTGGAATAGACAAGGTGGACAAAGACAGGATGTTCCAGGGAGGGGACACAGACACAAGAGGCCACAATTGGAAGTTGAAGACACAAATGAGTCAGAGAGATATTAGGAAGTATTTCTTCAGTCATAGAGTTGTAAGGCAGTGGAATAGCCTAGAAAATGACGTAGTGGAGGCAGGAACCATACACAGTTTTAAGACGAGGTTTGATAAAGCTCATGGAGCGGGGAGAGAGGGGGCCCAGTAGCAACCGGTGAAGAGGCGGGGCCAGGAGCTAAGACTCGACCCCTGCAACCACAAATAGGTGAGTACACACAGAGGAAGAGTGACTTAGTAGCGACCAGTGAAGAGGCGGAGCCAGGAGCTGTGAATCGACCCTTGCAACCACAACTGGGTGAGTACACACACATACATTGTAACAATGCATAAGCAGTAGTATTAAAGAAAAGCTCTAAACCCGTATGTCACTGAGAGGTACCAAGCAGGAGACACAGGATTCTGTTGTGACACTTCCCAGATGGCGGGTAAGTGCTGCTCAAGCGCTCTTGATCACAGAAATCGGAGCCGCCCTCTCTGGAGTGAACCAGATTACTTCTCATTACCAGCCACTATGTCATCCCTATGTGTTTATCGTTCATATGAATATGTTAATGATAAAAATAATACCTACTAAAAATTTGTAACTTTAATTCCTCAACAAGAGGCGTAGATTCTGTGCAACTGTAGCCCAGACAAAGTTTGTTATGTGTATATTACATAATCACTCAGTGGCTACTACATTTGGTACACCTGTTCGTTATTGCAAAATATCTAATCAGCCAATTACGTGGTAGCATCTCAATGCCTAAGATCATGCAGACATGGTCAAGAGGTTCAGTTGTTGTTCAGATTGAACATCAAGATGGGGAAGAAATATGATCTAAGTGACTTTGATCGTGGAATGATTGTTGGGCCAGTCGGGGTGGTCTAAGTATCTCAGAAACTGATCTGAGATTTTCACGAACAAGAGTCTCCAGAGTTTGCAAAGAACTGTGTAGAAAAAACACAGGACATCCAATGAGCGGTAGTTCTGTGCGTGAAAACGTCCTCATAATGAGAAAGATCAGAGGAGAATGGCAACATTGGTTCAAGATGACAGTAACTCAAATAACCACACATTACAACAGTGTATGCAGAAGAGCATGTCTAAATTCACACTACGTCGAATTTCGAAGTGGATGGGTACAGCAACAGAAAACCACAAAGGGTTCCACTCCTGTTAGCTAAGAACAGTAAACTGAGACTACAGTGGGTACAGGCTCATCAAAACTAGACAGTTGAAGATTGGAAAAACGTAGTTTAATCTGACGAATCGCGATATTTACTGCGACATGCAGATGGTATTGTCAGAATTCGGCTTAAACCTTTGGGATGTAACAGACTGGAAGATTCGCAGCATGAAAGTGCAGCCAATATATCGGCAGCAACTGCACCATGTTACCATGTGAACATAGACCAGGATCTCTAAGGAATGCTTCCAGCACCACGAAAATTTCAGGCTGTTCTGAGGGCAAAGTGGGGCCCTACCCAATACTAGAAGGCTGTACCTGATAAATTGGTTACTGAGTGTGTGTGTGTACTTATCCACCTCATCCATCCAACTGATCCTTGTGGAGCGCTACTAGTGACCAGTCCCTATTCGGATTTGACCCCATTACTGGCAACTCTCTGCTTTCTATTGGTAAGCCATGCCTCTATCCATGCTAGAACTTTATCTCCTATACCATGAGTGGGTGTGGGTGTGTGTACCTCTTCAGTACAGGAAAGACTGTGCTATAACTTAAATTGCCAGGCACACCATCTAAAGGGGACAAAAAGATACAAAACATCCAGGCCATGGGAAAACCTGGGTAGCCACAGCCACTCAAGAGGGAGAGGTTTTTTAGTGCCAGGAAGGAAAAAAAACTGGCAGGAAATGGCACAAATCGTACACCAAATCCAGTCATTCCTGGAGTGGAACCACAGTCGATGGCCTCCACTCCAAACCAACAGATACAGATACTAATGCCGGAAAAAAAATCCCCCCCCAGTACCAACAATACCACCAGTCCGATAACATTCTTCTTTGCAAATATACAGGGTCTAAAGCCAGCAACAAACAACAAAATACCTTTCATCCGTGGACTGCTTGCAGAGGCAAAGGCAATGTTCGCAGCTTTCACTGAGACCCACATAAAGGATCACTTGGACAACGAAATATGGATCCCAGGTTACAACCTATACAGATGTGACAGAGTGAACAGGCAAAAGGGGGGGGGGTTGTCCTGTTCATTGCAGAGTCACTTGTTTGCACAGAACTGCTTAATGCCTCAAATGATGTAGTGGAAGTTTTAGCAGTAAAGGTCGAGAACCAAAACCTAGTCATTGTGGTAGTCTACAAGCCTCCGGATGCAACATCCCAGCAATTCCAGGAACAGCTGTTAAAAATTGACCACTGTCTGGAAAATCTTCCAGCTCCTGCACCCAACATCTTGCTCCTGGGGGATTTCAACTTAAGGCACCTAAAATGGAGGAATATAGCAAATAATATTGTTGCAGTAATAACACCAGGAGGCAGCTCTGATGAAAACTCACACTCACACGAGCTTTTAAATCTCTGCACAAAATTCAATTTAAACCAGCAAATAATAGAGCCTACTAGACTGGAGAATACACTAGACCTCATCTTCACTAACAATGATGATCTGATAAGAAATGTCACCATATCAAAAACAATATACTCAGATCACAACATAATTGAGGTTCAGACATGTATGCGTGGAGCCCCAGACCGACATAATGAGACTAGTCACGAGGGAGCATTCACCAAATTCAACTTCATTAACAAAAACATAAAGTGGGACCAAGTAAACCAATTCCTAACCGATATAAGCTGGGAAGATATACTAAGCAACACAGACCCCAACTTATGCCTAGAACAGATTAACTCGGTGGCACTCGATGTTTGCACAAGGCTTATTCCTCTAAGAAAAAGGAGGAGTAGATGTAAAATAGAAAGAGACAGGCGCTCCCTTTACAGGCGACGGAAAAGAATAACAGAGCGGCTAAAAGAGGTCAATATATCTGAAATGCGTAGGGAGACACTGGTCAGAGAAATAGCAAGCATCGAACTTAAGCTAAAAGAATCCTTTAGGAGTCAGGAATCGCGGGAAGAACTAAAAGCCATAAATGAAATCGAAAGAAACCCAAAGTATTTCTTCTCCTATGCCAAATCAAAATCGAGAACAACGTCCAGTATTGGGCCCCTACTTAAACAAGATGGGTCCTACACAGATGACAGCAAGGAAATGAGTGAGCTACTCAAGTCCCAGTATGACTCAGTTTTTAGCAAGCCGCTAACCAGACTGAGAGTCGAAGATCAAAATTAATTTTTTATGAGAGAGCCACAAAATTTGATTAACACAAGCCTATCCGATGTTATCCTGACGCCAAATGACTTCGAACAGGCGATAAATGATATGCCCATGCACTCTGCCCCAGGGCCAGACTCATGGAACTCTGTGTTCATCAAGAACTGCAAGAAGCCCCTATCATGAGCCTTTTCCATCCTATGGAGAGGGAGCATGGACACGGGGGTCGTCCCACAGTTACTAAAAACAACAGACATAGCCCCACTCCACAAAGGGGGCAGTAAAGCAACAGCAAAGAACTACAGACCAATAGCACTAACATCCCATATCATAAAAATTTTTGAAAGGGTCCTAAGAAGCAAGATCACCACCCATCTAGAAACCCATCAGTTACACAACCCAGGGCAACATGAGTTTAGAACAGGTCGCTCCTGTCTGTCTCAACTATTGGATCACTACGACAAGGTCCTAAATGCACTAGAAGACAAAAAGAATGCAGATGTAATATATACAGACTTTGCAAAAGCCTTCGACAAGTGTGACCATGGCGTAATAGCGCACAAAATGCGTGCTAAAGGAATAACAGGAAAAGTCGGTCGATGGATCTATAATTTCCTCACTAACAGAACACAGAGAGTAGTCGTCAACAGAGTAAAGTCCGAGGCAGCTACGGTGAAAAGCTCTGTTCCACAAGGCACAGTACTCGCTCCCATCTTGTTCCTCATCCTCATATCCGACATAGACAAGGATGTCAGCCACAGCACCGTGTCTTCCTTTGCAGATGACACCCGAATCTGCATGACAGTGTCTTCCATTGCAGACACTGCAAGGCTCCAGGCGGACATCAACCAAATCTTTCAGTGGGCTGCAGAAAACAATATGAAGTTCAACGATGAGAAATTTCAATTACTCAGATATGGTAAACATGAGGAAATTAAATCTTCATCAGAGTACAAAACAAATTCTGGCCACAAAATAGAGCGAAACACCAACGTCAAAGACCTGGGAGTGATCATGTCGGAGGATCTCACCTTCAAGGACCATAACATTGTATCAATCGCATCTGCTAGAAAAATGAGAGGATGGATAATGAGAACCTTCAAAACTAGGGATGCCAAGCCATGATGACACTCTTCAGGTCACTTGTTCTATCTAGGCTGGAATATTGCTGCACACTAACAGCACCTTTCAAGGCAGGTGAAATTGCCGACCTAGAAAATGTACAGAGAACTTTCACGGCGCGCATAACGGAGATAAAACACCTCAATTACTGGGAGCGCTTGAGGTTCCTAAACCTGTATTCCCTGGAACGCAGGAGGGAGAGATACATGATTAAATACACCTGGAAAATCCTAGAGGAACTAGTACCGAACTTGCACACGAAAATCACTCGCTACGAAAGCAAAAGACTTGGCAGACGATGCACCATCCCCCCAATGAAAAGCAGGGGTGTCACTAGCACGTTAAGAGACCATACAATAAGTGTCAGGGGCCCGAGACTGTTCAACTGCCTCCCAGCACACATAAGGGGGATTACCAACAGACCCCTGGCAGTCTTCAAGCTGGCACTGGACAAGCACCTAAAGTCAGTTCCTGATCAGCCGGGCTGTGGCTCGTACGTTGGTTTGCGTGCAGCCAGCAGCAACAGCCTGGTTGATCAGGCTCTGATCCACCAGGAGGCCTAGTCACAGACCGGGCCGCGGGGGCGTTGACCCCCGGAACTCTCTCCAGGTAAACTCCAGGTAAACACCCTAGTATCACAGCATCACTAGTATCGCAGCATCACAAGTATCACAGCAGCATCAGAAGTATCACAGCATCACCCTAGTATCACACCATCACTAGTATCGCAGTATAACAAGTATCACAGCATCACCCTAGTATCACAGCATCACTCTTGTATCGCAGCATCACTAATATCACAGCATCATTAGTATCATAGAATCACTAGTGTTACAGCAACACTAGAATCACAGCATCGCTAGTATCACAGCATCACTAGTATCACAACATCACCAGTATCACAGTACCACTAGTATCGCAGCATCACTAGTATCATAACATCACTAGTATCACAGCATCACTAGTATCGCAGCATCACTAGTATCACAGCATCACTAGTATCACAGCGTCAGTAGTATCGCAGCATCGCTAGTATCATAGCATCACTAGTATCGCAGCATCACTAGTATCGCAGAATCACTAGTATCACAGCATCACTAGTATCACAGTACTAGTATCGCAGCATCACTAGTATCAAAGCATCACTAGTGTCACAGCATCACTAGTATCGCAGCATCGCTAGTATCACAGCACCACTAGTATCGCAGCATCACTCTAGTATCACAGCATCACCCTAGTATCACACCATCACTAGTATCGCAGCATCACTAGCATCACACCATCACTAGTATTAGAGCATCACTAGTATCAGAGCATCACTAGTATCAGAGCATCACTAGTATCACAGCATCACTAGTGTCACAGCATCATTAGTATCACAGCATCACTAGTATCACAGCATCACATTAATATTACAGCATCACTAGTATCACAGCATCACTAGTATCACAGCATCACTAGTATCGTAGCATCACTAGTATCGCAGTATCACTAGTATCGCAGCATCACTAGTATCGCAGAATCACTAGTATCACAGCATCACTAGTATCACAGTACTACTAGTATCGCAGCCTCACTAGTATCGCAGCATCACTAGTGTCACAGCATCACTAGTATCGCAGCATCGCTAGTATCACAGCACCACTAGTATCGCAGCATCACTCTAGTATCACAGCATCACCCTAGTATCACACCATCACTAGTATCGCAGCATCACTAGCATCACACCATCACTAGTATTAGAGCATCACTAGTATCAGAGCATCACTAGTATCAGAGCAACACTAGCATCAGAGCATCACTAGTATCAGAGCATCACTAGTATCAGAGCATCACTAGTATCACAGCATCACTAGTATCGCTGCATCTTTCTAGTATCGCCGCATCATTCTAGTATCGCCGCATCATTCTAGTATCGCCGCATCATTCTAGTATCAGAGCATCACTAGTATCACAGCATCACTAGTGTCACAGCATCATTAGTATCACAGCATCACTAGTATCACAGCATCACATTAATATTACAGCATCACTAGTATCACAGCATCACTAGTATCACAGCATCACTAGTATCACAGCATCACTAGTATCGTAGCATCACTAGTATCGCAGCATCACTAGTATCACAGCATCACTAGTATCACAGTACCACTAGTATCGCAGCATCACTAGTATCACAGCATCACTAGTATCACAGCATCACTAGTATCACAGCATCACTAGTATCGCAGTATCGCTAGTATCACAGCATCACTAGTATCGCAGCATCACAAGTATCACAGCATCACTAGTATCAAAGCATTGCTTATCACAGCATGACTCTAGTATCCCAGCATCACCCTAGTATCACAGCATCACTAGTTTCGCAGCATCACTAGCATCACACCATCACTAGTATCACAGCATCACTAGTATTAGAGCATCACTAGCATCACAGCATCACTAATATCGCTGCATCTTTCTAGTATTGCCACATCATTGTAGTATCGCAGCATCACCAGTATCACAGCATCATTAGTATCACAGCATCATTAGTATCACAGCATCATTAGTATCACAGCATCACTAGTATCACAGCATCACTCTAGTATTACAGCATCACTAGTATCATAGCATCACTAATACCACAGCATCACTAGTATCACAGCATCACTCTAGTATTACAGCATCATTAGTATCACAGCATCACTAGTATCACAGCATCACTAGTATAGTAGCATCACTAGTATTGCAGCATCACTAGTATCACAGCATCACTAGTATCACAGTACCACTAGTATCGCAGCATCACTAGTATCACAGCATCACTAGTATCACAGCATCACTAGTATCGTAGCATCGCTAGTATCACAGCATCACTAATATCGCAGCATCACTAGTATCACACCATCACTCTAGTATCACAGCATCACTAGTATCGCAGCATCACTAGTATCAAAGCATTACTTATCACAGCATCAATCTAGTATCCCAGCATCACCCTAGTATCACAGCATACCTGGAGGTTACCTGGAGGTTATTCCGGGGATCAACGCCCCCGCGGCCCGGTCCACGACCAGGCCTCCCGATGGATCAGGGCCTGATCAACTAGGCTGTTACTGCTGGCCGCACGCAGTCCGACGTACGAGCCACAGCCCGGCTGATCCGGCACTGACTTTAGGTATCTGTCCAGCTCTCTCTTGAAGGCAGCCAGGGGTTTATTGGCAATTCCCCTAATGCTTGATGGGAGGCTGTTGAACAGTTTTGGGCCCCGGACACTTATGGTGTTTTCTCTTAGTGTACCAATGGCGCCCCTACTTTTTATTGGCGGCATTTTGCATCGCCTGCCCAGTCTTTTACTTTCGTAGGGAGTGATTTCTGTGTGCAGATTTGGGACCATTCCTTCCAAGATTTTCCAAGTGTAGATTATGATATATCTCTCCCTCCTGCGTTCCAACGAGTACAAGTCAAGTGCTTTCAAGCGTTCCCAGTAGTTAAGGTGCTTGACAGAACTTATACGTGCAGTAAAGGATCTCTGTACACTCTCTAGATCTGCGATTTCACCTGCTTTGTATGGAGATGTTAATGTACAGCAGTATTCCAGCCTAGAGAGAACAAGTGATTTGAAAAGGATCATCATGGGCTTGGCATCTCTCGTTTTGAAAGTTCGCAGCATCACTAGTATCACACCATCGCTAGTATCACAGCAACACTAGTATCACAGCGTCAGATCCCATTACCTTAGTGCAACAATCCAGTAACGTCACAGCATCAGTATAGCTCTGTCAGGAGAGCATCCGTGCATCACAACTCGAGAGAAAGCATCTAGTATTACAGCACAACAACTCAGCATCACATCCTTACCAGCATCGTTCCATAAGCACACAAGAACAGCATTGCTGAGAGATTGGATATCAGTACACAAGAGCAGTTTGCTGACAAACGGTATACCGGGGAAATAAATTTCTTGAGAGGGACTAAATGACAACTTGTTCTGAGATGGGAAGCTTATCCCAGCCCTCAGCGGTGACGATCAGCTCCAAGGCAAGCCAGGCAGCGCCTTAAGCCATTTTGTTCAGTGTTATTTGATATAACAATGTACCAAAGTCCTTTCGGCCAATGACATGATTATGTAGCAAAAAAAAAAAAAACAGGAACAGTGTTTGAGGTTATTATCCTGATAATACGGGTTCTTTACATCACAGTGCATGGGTGAGTTTACCCCTGGATGCTCCTGCCAGACTTACGAAGCATCTTCTTACATGCAAAGAAGTGTTTTGTCAGAATGTAGTTAAACGCGCTTTATAAACGATAGACAAACTCATTTCGCACTGAAGCAAAATATGTAGGAATGGTTTATTTTTAATTAGGCATTCCGCTACTTCCGTACGAGAGTTTAAATCAGAGAGGCATCAGAGAATTGGCGACGCCTTGCCAGTGAGTGAGAACACGTCGGTGGGGGAAGATATTAGACGTGTCTCTCTCCCAGGCAATAGCGTGTGGAGGGATACAAAGCTTTAATGTGGATATTGATAGATTTCCGGTAACTGACGGGATTTTTGTGGTTATTTATTAGATTGCAAAGAAGTGGAGAAAGTAGCGAAGGTGATAGATGTACGTTGAGAAGCTTGGTGTCTTTTTGCTGTGTTGTTGTCAGCTGTGAAGTGCTGTGTGGGTTACAGAAGCCATACAGGAGGTGGGTGGTCAGTAGCAGAGATAAGAGGAAGCTTCAGCATCCAAGTGTAAGCTTCAGCACCCAGGTGTAAGTTTGAGCATCCAGGTGCAAGCTTCAGCGTCCAGGTGTAAACTACAGCGTCTGTGTGAAAGCTTTACCCCAAGTGTGTAAGCTTCAATATCCCGGAGGAAGCTTCAGCATCCAGGTGTAAGCTTCAGCGTCCAGGTGTAAGCTTCAGCATCCAGGTGTAAGCTTCAGCAATCAGGTGTAAGCTTCAGCAACCAGGCGTAAACCTTCCGCTCACAGGTATAAGCTTCTGCATCCAAGTGCAGGCTTTAGCTCGCAAGTGTAAGCTTGGGCCTTAGGTGTAAGTTTCAGCCCCAGGTGTAAGCGTGAACCTCAGGCGTGAACTTCATCCCCAGGTGTAAGCTTGAGAGCCTCTGATGTAAGCTTCTGTACCAGGTAGAAGTTTCGTCCCTCAGGCGTAAGCCTCAATCCCAGGTGTAAGTTTCAGCTCCCAGGTGTAAACTAGAACTCCAGGTGCAAGTTTCATCATCCAGGTGTAAGCTTCAGCTCCCAGGTGTAAGCTTCCCCAGGTATAAGCTAATATAGAACCCGGTGTAAATAAAGCTGTCGCAGTGGTACTCATGTGAAAGATTTTGTGTAAGGTTTGAAATCAAAGTGTAGTTAGTGAATTGTGTGGAGGTGGCTAGTAGTGTATCACGGGGGGCGTTGCAGACCCCGCCCATGGCTCTCGTGGGCACACGGTCCAGTAGTGGGCGGCAGCACATGATGGCGGGCGTGGGGGAGAGAGGTGTGGGCGTGGTGCCTCCTACCCATAACGCCGCTATCTTAGCCGCTGCTCAGCCTAGTTATTACGCCCATTTGGACCCACGAGGAGGGGCGCCCCAGGCCAGCACGGGCGTGGGCGCCATACACACTCACCACCCACATCTCAGGAGTAGTAGCTCCACCGCCCAGCAGCAACAGCCCACACAGCAGGGTGGCGCGGGCGGTGTGGGCGGCCAGCAGCAGCAACCTCATCATGGACAGACACCTACGCCCTCGCCCACAAACAGCAGCGAAGTCACACCAGACAGACCCATCGGTTACGGCGCCTTCGGCGTTGTATGGTGAGTACATGCCACTCCCTTGTGTTGCAGATAATGTCCACTCTTTGTTTTGTTGCATGGCGAGTACTGCCCACCGCCTTGTTCTTTGTTGGATGGATGAGTAGTCCCGCCACTGCCCACCCTAATACTTACCCACCAACAGGTAACCCAGGCTTGTAAACAAATCAAGAGTGATGGTATCAAGCAGTGTAAATAACCGACATTGCTTGTCACTGGAGTTATCCTATGTTAAATCTACATAATATATAATTTTTGTGCCAGTAACGGGTGCCCTCAAGACCACTGCATTTTTTTATATTATCTACATAATCCTAAATGAAAAGTTACCTTTGAGCAGTAGGGGTAAGATGTTATTGGAGAAGAGACTGGTGTGGGGTAGTGTTAGGTAGCGTGCTGGGGTGGTGGGTCTGGGCCTCACACGTGTTGGCTCACTCGGGAGCTTTGTTCTCCAGTGTACCTTGCCCGCTCTACGACCATACGCTACAGAATTATACCAACATCCTAAATTATTAATAAAAAAAACATTACCGCGGTAGTAACTTTCAGATAGCCCACAAATTAGATATAAACGTTGGAATTACGCTTATCTATCCTAATCCCATATGCATAGACTATACACGATAGATTTACAGATCTCTGCTGTTTTTTCCCATGTACTTCCATGTTTGTAGATGAATGGTTCAGAGAACCGACAAGTTCATAAATTAGACACATGTGCAACACTTGGGTATCTTTATTGAGGAAACGTTTCGCCACACAGTGGCTTCATCAATCCATACAAAGGAGAGCGTTGAAGAACAGGAGTTTGAGGTAATCAGTCACCTCTCTTGCCTATGGTATATAAGCTACTTCTTCGCACATATGCTGTAATTACTGATAATAATGGTTATAAATGACCATAATTTTTAAAGGGGGTGGACCGGTAAGCCAGCGGAAGGCCTCGGTCAGATGACCAAAGCTCCAAAGGCGGGTCATCATCTAAGACCCGCGTCAGGAAACATTTGTCCTGTTTCCTGACAAACCTTATCTAACCTAACCTAACATATGCTGTATTCTTTTCAAGATTTATGGACTGACCACATCGACTCAAGGCTGAGAGACTGATTACTTCAAACTCCTGTTCTTCAACGCTCTCCTTTGTATGGACTGATGAAGCCACTGTGTGGCGAAACGTTTCCTCAATAAAGATACCCAAGTGTTGCACATGTCTAATTTATCTACTTCTGTTTTTGAGAACACGCCGTGCTTGACCAGACCTTAGTTTTCTTCTCACCTCCCACTGCCCCAACCATACTAGACTTTTTTTTCCTTTTAGTGCGCTACCAGGTAATGTTTCAAGGTGGATCGAAACGTCGTCCAATTTTCTTTTCTAAATTGTAGGTTAATTGTAAAATCCGTAAATCAACAGCACTACTCGAAATCTGAAATACTAATCGTTTATTAGTGAATTTGGGCAGCGGAAAGTAGAATCTATCCTGTAAAAGTGTGACACTTTGACTTTAAATCATTCACAATTTTTTCGTGTGTAAATCTAATTACTGGATATAAGTAATCAATCCTTCAGCCTGATGATGTGTTCAGTCCATCTATCTTGATAAAAAAGTGATGAAGCCACTGGCTGGTGAAACGCTTTCACAATAAAGATACCCAAATGTTTCATTGATCAACCTGTCAGATGTTAGGTTAGGTTAGGTTAGGCTTTTTTATCCCTTGTATACAACACCGACAGGAAAATGAATTAGACACATGTGCAATATCTGGGTGAACATCAGAATGGTATACAATACCGACAGGTTGTTAGGTAAGACACATATGCAACAGTTAGACAACTTTATTCCGAAACGTTTCGCCTACACAGTAGGCTTCTTCAGTCGAATACAGAAAATAAGGCAGGAACAATAGAGATGTGAAGACGATGTAATCAGTCCATCACCCTTGTAGTTGTAGAATTTGAGGTTGTCAGTCCCTCGGCCTGGAGAAGTTCAGTTCCATAGTCAGGAACTATCTGAAGATCAAGCGACAGTGCGGAGACTTAAATACTGTCAGAAGGAGAGGTGCAGAGTAGTAGTAGTAGTAGTAGTAGTGAGAATGTAACCACTGAGAGGGACATGACCTCTCAGTGGTTACATTCTCACTACTACTACTACTACTACTACTACTACTACTACTACTACTACTACTACTACTACTACTACTACTACTACTACTACTCTGCACCTCTCCTTCCGACAGTATTTAAGTCTCCGCACTGTCGCTTGATCTTCAGATAGTTCCTGACTATGGAACTGAACTTCTCCAGGCCGAGGGACTGACAACCTCAAATTCTACAACTACAAGGGTGATGGACTGATTACATCGTCTTCACATCTCTACTGTTCCTGCCTATTTTCTGTATTCGACTGAAGAAGCCTACTGTGTAGGCGAAACGTTTCGGAATAAAGTTGTCTAACTGTTGCATGTGTCTTACCTAACAATATCTGGGTATCTTTACTTTGTAGACGTTTCGCCATCCAGTGGCTTTATCAGCGCAATACATGGACATAATCTGAAAACTATAGAAATAAGTACAGAAGACGGGGTAATCAACCCCTCACCCTAGAAGCAAATGAGCATCGTAGTTTTGAAGAATCTGAAGCATAGGCAGGAAGAATGACGCTATGGGAGTCATATGAGGGGCAGCAGACGAGGGTATTGTCACTGGTCGGCGGGATTCCCCATTTCATAAAATGGCTATTAGTGTTCCGGTGTTGCACATATGCATTGTGTAACTTGATTAATGAGACATGTGCAACACTTAAATATCTTTATAATGGTAATGTTTCGTCAGCTAGCGGCTACCTCAGTCCAGTGCAGAGAAGAATTCCTGAACTGATCACATCGACTCCAGGCTGAGGGACTGATTACCTCAAACTCACTCTGATCTACCATTTTTCTCTGTATTGGACTGGGGAAGCCATTGGCATCTGCACGTGTAGATGTGTTCGTTCAGACGTATTCCTAGGTTTCGTGCTATTTCTCCGATGTATGTCTTGTCACAGCCTCCGTAAGGGATTATGTAAAATCCTGGGTTAATTAGTTCAAAGTTTTCTACTTTGGTCCTGGTGAGATCTGATGGATATGCTGGTTGCTATGGCGAGTGTAGTGTTACCTTGCGCAAGTGCTTGCGTGGCTGTAGGGAAGTGCTTGGCTGCAGGGAAGATAACTTTACTCAAAGTGGTGTCATTGCTTTCAAAATTGACAGTGTAAAAGGCTTGTTACTTACAGTCGTTGGCGAAGGAAGAAAAATATAACGTGATAGTTAGGTTTAATGTAAGCGTTTTCTTCGTCAAGAAACCTGGGGCTGCATGATGATGCATCTTGATTGAAGTAAAAGTGTGTAAGGTAATTTTTGTACAAGAATGGTATAGAATACTCAGTGGTCAGTCGTCACGTGAGGTCACAGACCCTGAGCTGCTTTGGGGATTAGTGTGGACGGTTACAAAGCATGGCTTGCTTCTGCAGTGTTTTAAAAATTGAGGTTGGAGAGTTGAAGGAGGAGGTCTTGCTTCTCCAGGAGGAGATTAGGAGGCTGAAGGTCCACCTCAATGGGTCTGGGAGAGAGTGTGAGGTGGCTGGAGTTGTGGGGAATGAGGCTTCTAGCAGTGAGGTGCAGTCTGTCTCTCGCTGTGAGGAGGCTGTAGCTGGGGAAGTAGCAACGGCTACCAGCAGTGAGGTGCAGTCCAGCACCTGCTACAAGTGGCGAGTGGTTCACAGTAATGGAAGGCGCATCAGAGTAAGGAAAGTTAAGAGTGAAGATCTGAAGGTAGGAAATCGCTTCTCTGTTCTTCAGGATGAATGTACTTCAGTGGCCAGTGAAGGTAAGGGTACTACTGCCCCTGCTAATGGAGGTAAGCGCATTCTTGTGGTTGGTGACTCTCAGGTAAGATATATTGACCGTGCTTTTTGTAATAGGAATAAGAAGATGAGAGATAGAGTGTGCTTCCCTGGAGCTGGTGTTGGGGACATTGTCAACAGGCTGGATAATATCACGTCAGGTAATGGGAACAAGCCCATTATCTGTCTCAGTGCTGGTGGAAATGATATTGGGAAGGGTAGGAGAGAAGAGCTGCTAGATAAGTACAGGTCAGCTATAGATTTCATTAAGTCTAAGGGAGGGATCCCAATCATATGTAGCATCTTGCCTAGAAGGGGAGTAGGAAATGAATGGTTGTCTAGGGCAATTGGTGTAAATTGCTGGCTAGACAGATACTGCAAGGAACTTGCAATCCCATTCATTGACAACTGGAACAACTTTTATGGCAAACATGATATGTATGCAAGGGATGGGGTACATCTCTCTGGGGCTGGGGTGGTAGCACTTGCAGACTCGATTGAGAAGGCCATTGGTGAAATGCCTATGATTTTAAACTGATGGAAGATAGAGGTATGGGTGTGTGTGGGAAACAAGCAGGTTGCAACACTTGGGTTGGAAACAGTAAATGTATAAAAGGCATTCAGCATGAAGTTATAAATAAAGACAATAGATCAGGTCAGCAAACAAAGGGGGACAGCAGAGGGCAGCAAGGGACTAGCTCCCTTAAGGTTTACTATACTAATAGCAGGAGTGTAAGAAATAAGATAGATGAGCTAAGATTAATTGCAAGTGCAGGAAACATAGATATTATTGCTATAACAGAGACCTGGCTTAATCTGAAAGATAGAGAGATGCCCTCTGAATGTCACATACAAGGCTATAAATTATTCCACACTGACAGGGTCAACAGGAAAGGTGGTGGAGTAGCGATGTATGTCAGAGACAATTTAAATTGTTGTGTTAGACAAGATATTAAATTAGAAGCGTCAGCCACTGAATCTGTTTGGTTACAGCTTCTCGAGGGCCGAGAAAAACTAATTTTGGGTGTGATTTACAGGGCCCCAAATCTTGATAGGGAGTGCAGTAAACTTCTATGGGACGAAATTCGTAAGGCATCTACATACGAAAATGTTGTGCTAATGGGAGATTTCAACTATAGACAGATTGACTGGAGCAATTTGACAGGAAATTTAGAGTCAGGTGACTTTCTTGATACGATCCAGGATTGTTTTTTAAAACAGTTTGTGACAGAGCCAACTAGGGGAAATAACCTCCTTGACTTGGTTCTTGCCAGTAGGGAAACACTAATTAATAATCTTGAGGTTAATGATGAGCTTGGGGAAAGTGATCACAAATCACTCAGTTTTAATATATCATGGAATTCCCCTAATAATGGCAATCAAGTCTCCGTCCCTGACTTTCGCTTGGCTGATTTCATAGGACTGAAAAATTACTTAGGTGGGCTGAACTGGAATGACCTGACTAAGGGTCAGGTAGGTGGTGATGGTTGCCGATATGATGCTTTCCAGGGCATAGTTCTAGCTGCTCAGTCAAATTATGTTCCAAATAGGGAAATCAGATCAAACAAAAATGATCCTAAATGGATGAACAATAGATTAAAATATCTGATTGGTCAAAAGAGAGGCATATATAGGCAAATCAAAAGAGGAGAGGGGCAATTGAGAAATCGATATATTCAGTTAAAGAGAGAAATAAAAAAGGGAATTAGAAAAGCAAAAAGAGATTATGAGGTTAAAGTTGCAAGAGAATCGAAGACTAACCCAAAAGGATTCTTTCAGGTATACAGAAGTAAGATCAGGGACAAGATAGGCCCACTCAAAAGTTCCTCGGGTCAGCTCACTGACAGCGATAAGGAAATGTGTAGAATTTTTAACACATACTTCCTCTCAGTTTTTACACAGGAGGATACCAGCGATATTCCAGTAATGATAAATTATGTAGAACAGGACGATAATAAACTGTGCACTATTAGGGTCACAAGTGACATGGTCCTTAGGCAAATAGATAAATTAAAACCTAACAAATCCCCAGGCCCTGATGAACTGTATGCAAGGGTTCTAAAGGAATGTAAAGAGGAGCTTAGCACACCTTTGGCTAATCTTTTCAACATATCACTACAAACTGGCATGGTGCCAGATAAGTGGAAAATGGCAAATGTGATACCTATTTTCAAAACAGGTGACAGGTCCCTAGCTTCGAACTATAGACCAATAAGCCTAACCTCCATAGTGGGAAAATTTATGGAATCAATAATTGCCGAGGCAGTTCGTAGCCACCTTGAAAAGCATAAATTAATCAACGAATCTCAGCATGGTTTTACAAAGGGGCGTTCCTGCCTTACGAATTTATTAACTTTTTTCACTAAGGTATTTGAGGAGGTAGATCATGGTAATGAATATGATATTGTGTATATGGACTTCAGTAAGGCTTTTGACAGGGTCCCACATCAGAGACTATTGAGGAAAATTAAAGCACATGGAATAGGAGGAGAAATTTTTTCCTGGATAGAGGCATGGTTGACAAATAGGCAGCAGAGAGTTTGCATAAATGGGGAGAAATCAGAGTGGGGAAGCGTCACGAGCGGTGTTCCACAGGGGTCAGTGTTGGGCCCCCTGCTGTTCACAATCTACATAAACGACATAGATGAGGGCATAAAGAGCGACATCGGCAAGTTTGCCGATGACACCAAAATAGGCCGTCGAATTCATTCTGACGAGGACATTCGAGCACTCCAGGAAGATTTGAATGGACTGATGCAGTGGTCGGAGAAGTGGCTGATGCAGTTTAATATAGACAAATGCAAAGTTCTAAATGTTGGACAGGACAATAACCATGCCACATATAAACTAAATAATGTAGATCTTAATATTACGGATTGCGAAAAAGATTTAGGAGTTCTGGTTAGCAGTAATCTGAAACCAAGACAACAGTGCATAAGTGTTCGCAATAAAGCTAATAGAATCCTTGGCTTCATATCAAGAAGCATAAATAATAGGAGTCCTCAGGTTGTTCTTCAACTCTATACATCCTTGGTTAGGCCTCATTTAGATTATGCTGCACAGTTTTGGTCACCGTATTACAGAATGGATATAAATTCTCTGGAAAATGTACAAAGGAGGATGACAAAGTTGATCCCATGTATCAGAAACCTTCCCTATGAGGATAGACTAAGGGCCCTGAAACTGCACTCTCTAGAAAGACGTAGAATTAGGGGGGATATGATTGAGGTGTATAAATGGAAGACAGGAATAAATAAAGGGGATGTAAATAGTGTGCTGAAAATATCTAGCCTAGACAGGACTCGCAGCAATGGTTTTAAGTTGGAAAAATTCAGATTCAGGAAGGATATAGGAAAGTACTGGTTTGGTAATAGAGTTGTGGATGAGTGGAACAAACTCCCAAATACCGTTATAGAGGCCAGAACGTTGTGTAGCTTTAAAAATAGGTTGGATAAATACATGAGTAGATGTGGGTGGGTGTGAGTTAGACCTGATAGCTTGTGCTACCAGGTCGGTTGCCGTGTTCCTCCCTTAAGTCAATGTGACCTGACCTGACTAGGTTGGGTGCATTGGCTTAAGCCGGTAGGAGACTTGGACCTGCCTCGCATGGGCCAGTAGGCCTTCTGCTGTGTTCCTTCGTTCTTATGTTCTTATGTTCTTAATACCGACAAGATGAAATTAAGACACATGTTCAACATCTGGGTATCTTTATTGTAGACGTTTCGCCATCCAGTGGCTTTATCAATACAAATTCCAGGACATAACTTGAAGACAGTAGAACTATATACAGAAGACGAGGTATTGATAAAGGCACTGGATGGCGAAACGTCTACAATAAAGATATCCAGATGATGCACATGTGTCTTAATTTCAAGGTCATTTTTATTTGTAGGCTTCCTGTAGACTTGGAATTTTAAGGTGTTATTTGTATGAGGACGGCCGAAAATGGTAACTTGTCGTCGGTCTTCTCTTCAAGCGTGAACTAGTTTGCCGGTTCAACTTTGTTGAGTCTTCTCTGCATTTATGCAACATATGGGAATCTTTGTTGAAGAAACGTTTCGCCACACAGTGGCTTCATCAGTTCAATACAAAGTAGAAATGGGTAAGGAGAGTAGAAGTTTGAGGTAATCAGTCCCTCAACCTTGAGTCGATGTGTTCAGTCCATCAATCTTGACAAAAGTGCAGCATATTCACGTAGATGGGGCTTATATACTGATGAGAGATGAGGTGGAGCAGTGGTAGGCGGAGTCACCAGCGAACAATGGCACTAATGGAAGTAGGTCGTGTCTATAGATTAGACAAGTTTTGAGGAAATCCCAGCATCAAGATCCCGAGATGTGAATAGATGGTTTAATAAAACCAACATGTCGGTTTTGTTAAACCATTTATTCACATATTCTGGTTATAAAAACATTTGAGATTGATTACAAGAATGCCGTCTAGATATCGCACCCATGTGATGTTGCTAGGGATAATGTTGACCAAACATTCATTTTTTTGTTCCATGTATCAGTTCGTCATGTTGGCGCTAATGGGAAACCAATACCTGTAATTCATATCATAAAAATTATGTATAAGACACATAGGCAACAGTTAGGCAACTTTATTCCGAAACGTTTCACCTACACAGTAGGCTTCTTCAGTCGAATACAGAAAGTAGGCAGGAACAGTAGAGATGTGAAGACGATGTAATCACCCTTGAAGTCGTAGAATTTGAGGTTGTCAGTCCCTCAGCCTGGAGAAGTTCAGTTCCATAGTCAGGAACTATCTGAATAAAGTTGCCTAACTGTTGCCTATGTGCCTTACCTACCAACCTGTCGGTATTGTATACCATTTGATGTTCATCAAAATTATATATAATACCGACAAGTTGAAGAGTGAGGCAGTGTGCAACAGTTGAGTATTTTTATTGTTGATTAAAACATTTGAAACGTTTCGCGGTAGGCTTCTTCAGTCAAATACGGATGTAAATGGTTTAAAAAATCTGCAAGCTGAAGAATGAGACACTTGTGCAACATTTGGGAATCTTTATTGCGGAAACGTTTCACCAGCCAGTGTTTTTTTTCAGTCCAACACAGATAAAAACTGTGGAAGATGAGGAGTTTGAGGTAATCAGTCCCTCAGACTGGAGTATGTTCAGCCCATCAGTCGTGAGAAAAGTACAGCATATGATTAGGTTAGGTAAGGTTTGTCAGGAAACAAGACAAGTGTTTCCTGATGCGGGTCTTAGTCATATGATGACCCACAGCTAGAGCTTTTGGTTATCTGACCGAGGCCTTCCGCTGGCTTACTGGTTCACCCCTTCAAAAATAAAGGATTATTTTTTTTTACTATTATCTACTGCATATGAGCGGAGAAGTGACTCATATACTACAGACCGGTGAGTTGAAGTAGCAGCAGGTGGAGTCACCAGTGGAAAAAAGTCCACTGGTGTAAATAGGTTATGCAAGCGTTGAAGGAATTCCCCGTAGCAAGATCCCAGGATGTTATACTAAATGGTTTTGAAAACCGACAAGCTGAAAATTGCGCAACATTTAGGAATCTTTATTGGAAACGTTTCGCCAGACAGTGGCGTCTTCAGTCCAATACAAAGAAATACAGAGAAGAACGGTGGAAGATGAGGAGTTTGAGGTAATCAGTCCATCAGGATGGATTGAATACATCAACCTTAGGCTGAGGAACTGGTTGCCTCAAACCATCTTCCACCGTTCTTTTCTGTACTAAACTGAAGAAGCCACTGGCTGGTGAAACGTTTCCGAAATAAAGATTCCCAAATATTGTTCAAGTGACTCATCCTTCAGATATAGAGAATGGATTGTAGACAGCAGTAGTGGTTGTAGTTGAAAAGGAAATAGTTATTGAAAGTTTATTAGGCTGACGAAACCCCTTGGTTGTCCTAACGTCAGAGGATATCAATGAATGTTTGGTGGGCATGACTCACGAAATCGTAATGACACGATTGCAAACAAACCATACCCCGGCCGGGATTGAACCCGCGGTCAGAGAGTCTCAAAACTCCAGACCGTCGCGTTAGCCACTGGACCAGCTAGCCACAATAAGATTCGTCCAACTAGGTATATTTCTACACTTGCATTTGTGGTCACAGTGGTGCCTATGCTAACCTTCCTATGGTGTAAAAATATACCTAGTTGGACGAATCTTATTGTGGCTAGCTGGTCCAGTGGCTAACGCGACGGTCTGGAGTTTTGAGACTCTCTGACCGCGGGTTCAATCCCGGCCGGGGTATGGTTTGGTGGGCATCCTTGTAAAAAGGGAAGTGCTGTAACATCAGTACCACTTAGTTTCTTGTTCCGGACAGGAGGGTCGTCTGAGTGCTTTAAGTGAGTGGGGCTGATAATTTCTAGTCGGCATGAGGGCAAAATGTGTTCATAATAAATGTCTCAGTAAGTTAAAGAATCAAGTCACAGTACCGCATCTGGAACAATTTACCAAAAACCCTCTCCGAAGTGCGGTGTTTTGATGAATCTCATGAAGCTGTATGTGTCCATTTACCTAAATACTGTGTGTATTACTACCTATAATTATGTAATATTTATTCAGATCATTATAAAGCTCGTTAATCTTCAAAATTGTTTTCTGAATTTGATATCAGCGGACCTACTGGTATTTGTTCTCGTTTAGCTCGTGAACAGTGTAGCCAGATCTCATACCGAACTTGCATGGAATGCCACTTGTGCCCTTACTCAATTTTGATCTTACTTCGTTTAGGCAAGCTATTGTTTAATTGTCAACAATGCCTCGGTTCAAGGCAGATTATGAGTCGTGAAAAAAAACTATAAAAGGCCTTGTCCACGTCACTAAAAATAACATTAGAAAATAAGAGCGGAAGGAGCACTGCAGCATCCACTATGTAGTTGCGACTGCTGTATTTGCAGACGATTAAGACATTTGCAATAGTTAGGTATCTATTGGCGACGCGTTTTGCCTGCTCTGCAGGCTTCTTCAGTTGAATGCAGAGGTGACTAAATACCGGAGATAGAAACAGAAGAGAGCTAAAGATTATTAGTGTAAGACTTTGTTACGGGGACTTTGACCCCCGAAACATCCTTCATCTCTAAATACAGCATTCACAACTAGACAGTGGATGCTGGAGTTTACGAAACTCCGTGTAAAGTGTACATAGTAATAATAGTAGAATTACCGACAATATGTTAGGTAAAAGGATAGAGATGCAACTAATGTGACATTTTATAGTGGCAGACCTTGAGAATATACAGATAATTTTCACGGCACGCATAAGTACGATTAAGCACTTAATTTACTGGGAATGGTTGAAGTCCCTTGATATTTACTCCCTAGAACGCAGGCGAGAATGATACATCTGCACACGAAAATCACTCCATACGAAAGCAAAAGACTCAGCACGAGATGCAACATTCCCCCAAAGAAAAGCAGGGGCGCTACGAGACAATACAATGTCAGGGGGCCCAAGACTGTTCAATTGCCTCCTAGCATACATAAGGGAGATTACCAACAGACCTCTGGCTGTCTTCAAGGAAGAGCTGGACAAGCACCTAAAGTCAGTACCTGACCAGCCCGGCTGTGGTTCGTACGTCGGTTTACGTGCGACCAGCAGTAACAGTCTGGTTGATCAGGCCCTGATCCACCACGAGGCCAGGCCGCGGGGGCGTTGACCCCCGAGCCCCTCAGATATGTTTCAGGTAGGTAGGTATACCAAAGAGGTGACAATATTTAAATCTACTGAATTACCTCGCATCCGCATGGGCGGCGGTGCAAAATAATATCTCAAAGAAACACCATATAAAAAGAAATCTGAAATGGCTACAAAAATAAGATATTAAGATTTTTAACCAGGCCAATTCGAAAAAAATGGATTTAGAGAGGATATTTAAAAACACTAAGAGTAACGTGAAGAACTGAAAGGAAAATGATAGAATGGATAACGAGACACTTCAAAACAGGGCATACCAAGCCACTGATGATCATCTTAAAATCAGTTGTTCTCTATGGGCTGTACATTAACAGTCCCTATACTGCTGTACATTAACAGTCCCATTTAAGGGAGGCGAAATTGCAGATCCAGTGTACAGAGAACCTTCACTGTATGTATTTCAGTCAAGCACCTTAATTACCGGGAATGTTTGAAGTCCTTTGACCTTTACTCCCTGAAATTCAGGCGAGAAAGATACGTTATGATTTACACCTTGAAAATCTTCGAGGAACTGATTCCAAATGTCATTTTGTAACATAGATGAAAGTAATTTGGATAGCTTTAATTAAGGTGGATCAAACATGAATAAGAATTGGGCAGTGAAATAAAGTGAGGTAGGGTAACGATTCTTATCCTGTAAATTGAACGGTGTAAAACAAATGGATATAAATAGAATCGTCACATCAAGAAATCAAATGAAGCACAATAAAAACTTAAGAAAGCTACCATGCCCAGGCGGGTCGTCAGGCCAATAAATAAAGTGAAGTTCACTAAAAACCTAAGGAAGCTACTATGCCTGAGAATGTCACGAAGGCTTTTGGAAGGGTACCAAGAGCGGGGAGAGTTTACGAGGCGGGTAAGGTTGGAGTGAGGAGAGTGGACCAGGTGTTGAGCGGACGGGTTCAAGGTCGGGTGGTGGTGAGAGAGTAGCTGGGTGTAAGGAACCACCCACACAACACCACTTTCTGCCACACTTCACCGTCTTAACCACAGCCTTCCAATGTTCACAACTATCACTAAAAGTGAGGCGAGGAAACTTCCAAGGTTACGCTTATATTATAAATATTTCTTCCAAAGATAGATTTAAAGTCCCGGATCTATTATTTCTTGAAAGGCGTGAGATAAAGGAACTGGATCTGACGTACGAAATCATAATGATAATGGAAAGCAGGCATAAATATATATGGAAGGCAGGCATATATATATATATATATATATATATATATATATATATATATATATATATATATATATATATATATATATATATATATATATATATATATATATATATATATCGTGCCGAATATGTAAAACTGGTCAATTAGCAAGAACTCATTTAAAATTAAGTCCTTTCTAAAATTTTCTCTTATACGTTTAAAGATATATTTTTTTCATTAATGTTGATGTAAAAATTTATAATTTTGCACCAAAAGGAACTTAGAAAACTTACCTAACCTTATTATAACAAGCGCAATTTATTTTAGCCTAACCCATCTAAATATATTTTAGATTTGTTTACAATAATTTAATACTAAACAAACACAGTGAAATATATTTTTTTCGTTAGGTTCAGAATGATTTTGGCGAAATTATTGCATACACAAATTTTTACTTGTCCTATATGACAAGATGAGCGTTGCTATTTAAGCCAAGATCTCAAGTTCTGCCTATTCGGCACGATATATATATATATATATATATATATATATATATATATATATATATATATATATATATATATATATATATATATATATACAGGTAAGGCAACGACTTTTCAACCTGCTGCCAGATACCAGAAATATTGCTGGAACGAGCGTGGAATTGCCAAATCAACCAAGGCCAGTAGGCCGAAAACAGCAACACCCTGGTTGGCCAGGTAGCGAGAGTAGGAAAACTCTTGAAACCGATCACAGGTAAAGTTCCGAGGATTTCTAACCAAGAAAGACAGAAACAATAAATTTAAGTTGGATTGGATAAATTCAGAATTAGAAGAATAATAGCAAAGAACTAATTTGTAATAGGGTTGTAGGTGAATTGCTCGTTTTCTTGACAATAACAACGCTCTTTCTCATAAACTATCCTTCCAAAGTGATCGATCCATCTTTCAACCTTCACAGACGCCGTCTTGCTGAAGGTGTCCTTATTGACAAAGTTAACCTGAATCTTTGCCCCCACGTTTCTCATGAACATGCCAGTCTTTCTTAGTGCTTTGACAGATGCTGTAACACACCGTGATTTAACCATGACTGCCTCGCCTATCCAGTACCCTAAAGCGACTTTAGTTTTTTTTTTTTTCGTTTTCTCCCGCCACTGATAATAGTCTAAGACGGACCGAAATATCCAGTTTTTATTTCCAAATTGTGAGTTAATTGTGATTTTTTTTTCCGGCGTGTATACCTGCTGCAGTGTTCATCCATTTTTTGTGTTCTTAATCACCAAAATATACTTCCCTTTTTATAGTTTACATTTAATCTGATAATCTAGGGATGATTCAGATAGCGATAAATGGTTGTAATATATATCTGTCACCGGTTTCGATAGTTTTAAGAACATAAGAACTGCAGCAGACTAGGTGATCTGGCTCTTGTTTCAGCATTATTTGTGATATTTGCTATCAGCAGGTTAAATAGCCCTGGGTCTATTTTACACTTTTTCCCAGATTTGGAAATGAAAACAGATACCGTGTAAGTCCGTCTTGTATTGTTATTAGATCGCGTTGAGTGTTTAGTAACCTGTAGATTTGCTTGTCTGTTCGTGGTTTGCTTATTACTGCACCTGACAGCTTATTCTCTAGGAATCGCAACCAGCTACTTCCAGGTTCCAATATGATCTACCCTATATTTGTTATATATATTATCTTCACTTTTGACACAGGCCAGTCTGAAAAGTTTTCCGATACAAGGAACTCTTGAAGTTGTCCTCAAGAGTTATGTTAGTGGTTGACCTTTTGTATAAAGAGAGGGTGTCGAAATGTCTTGATCCCTTTACGCATATTGAGTTATCTCTTACATGTATTGTATATACACATATATTGTAAATACAAGGCGAAATAACTCCTAAGTCCATGTTCAAGGTGAGGTTACTGTTCAAAGTGAGATCACGGTGTTTGTTTAGGTGTGGAAAGGTCATGGAGTTAAATATCTCACTTGCATAAGAGTTCTGCAATTGTTTGGTCACATCTAAAGTTACTACAAGACATGCTTTTGACTCCAATCAGTATGATGGTCTTCCCTTTCTTTGTGTCGAAAAGAGCCTAACGACATTTTTTTTTATTTTTTTACTGTTGTAAGTGAAAGTCACAATTATATTGTTTTTTGAAGGAAAGAAATATAAAGCTAGGAAGCTTCTGTTGAAAGATGATGTTTATGTTTTGCTTATATCTACTCTATGTTACTGTTAGTTAAATTGTATATTTAGCAGTGTCCTTGTGAGAGAACGTGATATGGATATTGAAGTGTCTCAACTATTTCTGATATAATTTTGTAATTCTTTATCAGTAAACAGGAAAATAACCAGGACACATATAAACTAAATAATGTAGATCTTAATATTAAGGATTGCGAGAAGGATTTAGGAGTTCTAGTTAGTAATCTGAAACAAAGACAACAGTGCATAAGTGTTCGCAATAAAGCTAACAGAATCCTTGGCTTTATATCAAGAAGTATAAATAATAGAAATCCTCAGGTTGTTCTTCAACTCTATGTCTATATATCTTTGGTTAGGGCTCATCTAGATTATGCTGCAGAGTTTTGGCCACCGTATTACAGAATGGATATAAATGCTCTGGAAAACATACAAAGGAGGATGACAAAGTTGATCCCATGTATCAAAAATCTTCCCTATATGGATAGACTGTGGGCCCTGAATCTGCACTCTCTAGAAAGGCGTAGAATTAGGGGTGTATAAATGGAAGACAGGAATTAATAAAGGGGATGTAAATAGCGTGCTAAAACTATCTAGCTTAGACAGGACTCGCAGCAATGGTTTTAAATTGGAAAAATTCAGATTCAGGAAAGATATAGGAAAACACTAGTTTGGTAATAAGACGTTGTGTAGTTTTAAAAATAGGTTAGATAAATACATGAGTGGGTGTGGGTGAGTGTGAGTTGGACCTGACTAGCTTGTGCTACTAGGTCAGATGCCGTGAATGTGGCCTGACTTGATTAGGCCAAGGCATTGGCTTAAGCCGATGGGAGACTTGGACCTGCCTCGCATAGGCCAGTAGGCCTGCTCCAGTGTTCCTTCTTTCTTATGTTCTTACGTTATGAGGTCTTAGATAAATGTATATATAAATATGGATTTTTTTGACAGTAATGTGGGTATTGAAAGGGTAATGGTCGTGAGTGTTTACATTTTAGGTTTTCTGTAAACTTGTTTTAAAAACACTCTCAGCAACTTAAATATTAAAAATGACTCCCAATTATATGAGGTGATTTAGTTAATTTATCATTTTAAGTTACTAAACAAAGTTTGAGTCTGGGAGAGTTCAGGACGTGGTTTTTGATCCATGTTTATTGTTTAGAGGTGGGCGGTGTTGCAAGTGGTGTTGGCACTATTGTTTTGTCTTACTGACATTCTGACGCTTAGTCGCTAAGATCCTTGCTGAGTGAATCCCACGCTTAATCGCTGAGTGCCTTGCTGAGTAAATCCTATGCTGAGAGTAACAGCGCGAACTGAGTTTGGTCTCACCCAAGTCCCGCTCTGAATTTCTGTTACTGCTCTTACAGTTACAGTATCCTATCGACAGCTATCACCTGTACAGATAACTATTGCCTGATTGCATCAAATCCCGCATACTTGTAAAATAATACCAATCTTAGTTACAGCGTGCATATTGAAAAAAAAATGTTGGCGTTTGGATAGACTGACCAACTCAGGTAGCGTTGGGGTGACATACCAGTGACCGGTTTTGATGGTTCAGCACTCACAACCCGACATGAGACCAGGCAATCCACCTCACTATAACATCAACGGAAAGCACTGTGTTGTTATTCAACATGTCTTTGGGTTCATGTAGTGTGTATCATATGACCGGATGTTTACCGCAGCTTAAATAATAAAAAGTCACAATACCGTGGCTGGAACAGTTCACCATAAACCCGCACTTAGTTGTAGCGTGTGCAGGTGTGATAAAGTAAGACTATTGTGTGGATATAAGAGCGGAGGTAAGTGTGTACTGGTGATCAAGAGGGTGCGGCTGGCTCCGGCGGGAGATACCTCGGAAACAGCTGATAGGACCAGCTGGTGGGCAGGTGGTGTGCTTGTTCTGCCAGGTGGTGCTGGGTTGGATATATCGCTTGCTTGGCTGGTGATAAGATTGTGTGAGGTGGAAGATAGGAGTTATATGGTAATGAATGTTTGAGTAATTTGTTTATCAGTAACTGTTATGCTGGTGTTTCAATGTGTTGGAAGGTTGAGTTGTGGCCTTGGTGCAGTGTTGTGTGAAGCAACCATGTTTGCATATGTTGCAAGGTAGGGAATAGCCTTGCTGCAGTGTTGTGGGAAGCAATCATGCAAGGATAAATACCATCCGAGGGATAGTGAATGAGTGTTGGGTCTGTGCTTGTGAACGCTCAAGGGGTGCCTGGAACCCATGTATATATCAAGTTGCGTTTACGGAGTCATTTCACATCTTCTAGACCTTGAATGGGCTTAACCTATGTCTACTAGATTTGCATTTATCGGGCATTGTTATATCTACTCTAAAATGGAGTCTAGTAATATGTTTCACATACTGCTCAGTGTTACAAGTTCGTTGAAGACAGTTGAGATAGCAGGGCTATAAAAAATACAAAGTGTTTACTGCCTGCATAGAGCTAATGAAGCATTTGAACTAGTGGGAACGTCTTGAAGAATTTAAAATATACTCTTTGGTGAGAGAGATGTGTGATTATATACTGTATACAAGTAAGATACCGAAGGACCTGACCCCAACTCTGCACACTGCTATACGTATTTGAAACTTAAAGAAGTGTAAGGTAAACCCAGTGAAAAGCAGGGAAGGAAGCCACGGGCATACTAACAAAGCAGTGTGTCAACATCCGGGGAATTGATACCAGCAGATATCAGAAATATTGCAGGAGCAAGTGTGGAATTATTCTAGAGGAAAGTAGAATATACCTTCGTGGTGTGTCAGATCAACCGGGCTGTGATGGGCCGGCGTGCCGCCAGTAGCACCAGCCTGTTTGTTCAGGCAATCAGCAGGGAAACCTGGGTCCAGGCAAGGAAGCAGGAGTAGGGAAAACTCCGGAAACAAGCCACAGGTAAATTACAGTACACTTACAAGTAGGTAACGTGTGTTGGCCTTGGTATGTGGGTGGCAGAGAACGTAAAGTATAACAAGATATTTGTGACCTTACGCAAACATGACAGTGTATGGTTCTTGTCATTAGTTGTGTTTTATCAACTGATTTTCTCATTTCTGGCTTCCAGGAATCGGTCATATCTACTCTTGAAACTGTCTGCCAGGAGTGTTTTGAGGGTCAATGCCTCCGCGGCCCGGTCCCAGACCAGGCATCCTGGTGGACGTCCTGATCAACCGGGCTGTTAGTACTAACCGCACGAATTCCAATATAAGTACCATAGCCCGGCTTATGAGGAAATTACTTGAGAAAGTTGTACATTTCGTTTTTGAAGAGAGCAAAGGGTCTCTTGGTAACGCCCCTTCTTTGATCGCCAGCAGGAACAGCCTGGTTGACCAGGTAATCACAAGTCGAACCTGGCCTATGGTCAGGCTCCAGGAGTAGAAAGACTCTTGCAACTCATCAAAGATATATAATGGGAGGGCATTGAAAAGTCTTGGTCCTTTCACACTTACTGAGTTTTCTATTAGTGTACCCATTGCACCCCTGCTTTTTATCTGAGGATATTTTGTACCATCTACCAAACATCTTAGTTTCATGGGAGACGATTTGTGTGCAGATTTGATACCAATCCTTCTAGAATTTTTCAGGTATAATGTACTTTCCTCGCCTATGTTCCAAGGAATACAGATTAAGGGACTTCAAACGTACTCCAACCTAGGGACGCTTAGTGACTTAAAGAGCATCATCACTGGCTTGGCATCTGTTGGGTTGAAAGTTATAGTTATCCAACGTAACATTTTCCTGACAATTCTAATAGTGACACTTATGATCACTGAGGGTGAGATCTAACATAATCACTCCCAGGTCTCTCACATTAGTCTTACATTCTTGAGTGATTCAAGTGTATTTTAATCCATTCCATTCTTTTATTTCCTCAATCTGAAATTTGTTCTCATTGAACATCACAGAGTTGTCAGTGGCCCACTGGAAGACTTTGTTTATATCATCTTGGAGGTTTGCTGTGTCTTCTATGGGTACCACTTTCATGCAGATTCTAGTATCGTCTGCAAAGGATGATACAGTACTATGATTTATACTTCTATGTCAGATATGAGAATGAGAAAGAAAATAAGGGCAAGTACCGTGCCTTGGGAACAGAGCTCTTCACTATGGCATCCTCCAATTTCATTTTGTTCACTGTTACACTTTGGGTTCTGTTCCTTAGAAAATTAAATATCTATCTGCTCACGCTTTTCTAGTTATTAATTTTGCAAGCATTTTGTCGCTGTGCCATTATGATTACCCTTTGTAGATGAATGGTTCAGAGAACCGACATGTTGATAAATTAGACACATGTGCAACTCTTGGGTATCTTTATTGAGGAAACGTTTCGCCACACAGTGGCTTCATCAGTCCATACGTAGGAGAAACTTGAAGAACAGGAGGAGAATGAGGTAATCAGTCCCTCAACCTTGAGTCGATGTGTTCAGTCCATCAATCTTGAATAGATTGATGGACTGAACACATCGACTCAAGGTTGAGGGACTGATTACCTCATTCTCCTCCTGTTCTTCAAGTTTCTCCTACGTATGGACTGATGAAGCCACTGTGTGGCGAAACGTTTCCTCAATAAAGATACCCAAGAGTTGCACATGTGTCTAATTTATCAACATGATTACCCTTATACGTTGTTTTTAAGGACTGTTGGGTGACCCCAGTATCTAGGCTCCCTTTCCATAGAATATTTAAGGCACGTGAATGGGGCTTTTTGCAGTTCTTGATGCACACGGAATTCCACGAGTCTGGGCCTGGGGCAGGGGCATGTTGTCAGTGGCTTTTTCAAAGATGAATGGGGCTCGGGTTATGTTGGAGATGTTGACAAAGTTTTGAGACTCGTTCATGAAGAATTCATTCGGGTTTTCAATTTTTAGCCTGATTAATGGCTCACTAAACACAGTCGTATTGATTAATTACTTTTAGCTCTCTCTGTCTTACCTGGACTCTGCATGATTGATTCAATTTATGTTCAATATCTTCTGTTTCTCTAGCCAGTATTTCTTTCTGTATTTCAGACAGTATCCTTATATGTGATTCTTCATCTTCACTTGCAGAGGGAGCGTCTTTCTGTTTCTAGCTTAGGTATACATCTTTTTTCTTGGTGCCATGTGCTTTGAGAATACTTCTAGTGCCAAAGTTGATCCTCACTAGGCATTGGTTTGGATCCATGTTACTCAGTGTCGTCACAGCATCTTTCATTAAAGACATGATTAATTTGGTCTTAGTTGATGTTCTTGTTAATTTGGTTAAAACACTCTCATGACTTTGTGGTTTGCTGCTGAGGACCCGCTTGCATGCATGTCTGAACTTCGACTAAGGCGTGGTCTTTGACGTATTTCATATCAGATCATCATCGTTCATGAATACAAGGTCAAAGGTATTGTCTATTCTTGCCGGTTCCACTATTTGTTGGGTCAAGGCGAATATGTCACATACAAAAGATCATTTGTGTAAGACCATTCGTTCAAACTTGCTTCTGGAATTCTCTCTGCTATTACAGTATTTGCTACACTCTTCCATATTAGATGTCTTGAGTTGAAATCACCAAGCAACAGGATATGTGGAGCCGGGTTTGAAAGATTTTCCAGATTTTCAATAGCTGGTATTTAAACTGCTGAGAAGTTGCACCTGGTGGTATATATACAAGTACAACAACCAGATTCTGATTTCAATTGTTACTGCCAATACTTCTAGCGCATCATTTGTGTATAGTGTTTGCCTTCAACATTTTTTTTATCTTGTACAATTCACATACCATCGAGACTAGAACAGTACTTCCTAACGTTCCTGTGGCTCATGTTTCTTTAGCTACCATCTGTGTTCCATGGCTCCCTCTCTTCTCATCTCAAACTCCTTTTCTCTCAGCCTCATGCACTTATTATGTCATATTTACATGTGCTAATGACAGATTTTTTTATAACAAAACTGGATACATCACCAGTATGCCCCCTCCCTGTTTTATATGATAGCTACATAGTAGGAACAACGGCTAGGTTTGTTTCTCTAGCATATTTTATCACTCAGGATGAATTCCATTCATAATGTTGAAATCTGTTAACCTGAGCTGGGAAGCTTCAGTAGGGCAATGAGGATATCGTCAGCTATCCCGTTATGTGTTCATCATCCCGTTGTGTTCATCATCCCGTTGTGTTCATCATCCCGTTATATTTGATCATCCCGTTATGTGTTTATCATCTACAGGAAACTTGTAAAAAGTTTCCTTTCAGCTGAGTTTCTATTACCTGGGAACTGCCATCTCAGGATGGTCTGTCCCATACACAGGGTAATTGGAATTTTTATGAAGATATCTCCAGCATTACAGAGCAGGACAACAAAAATGATATGTAATAGACAAGCAAACGAGGGAGGGGGAGAATGGATTCAGACTACGAATGGGAAGGGTGCAGCATCCTTGGGAGGGATGTAGGATATTGTAGTCTCTTCTACCCTCTGACGACTTATTCTGGCATGCAGCCAATGTTTTCACCATTCATAACTAGCGTATCGTTTCCAACAAAATAATCAACTCCAGTGTATTCCCCGCTGCCAAACGTCAACTTCCCTTTTAAGTAATTTGGTTATTGGTGGCTAATGATACTGTTATAGTGTTTAATTTTGTTGTTAGCTTAGATCGTTCAGAAAAATGTCTTGCGTGAATGCGTTTGAAGGTTTATTTTAAGGACCGGTTACGTCATGAAGACTAGTAGTTATTAGCTCTGAGTAATAATGCGTGTGACCCTGGTGACAGTATTAGGTAACAATGTTACTGTGATGCAGACTTGTGCCGGTGGCTACAGGATATGGTGTGGCAGATAGTGCATGTGATAAAATGGTTGGTAGTTCTTAGCCTTGAACGTTGGTAGTTTACATAATAAGTTGGTAGTTCTGAATCCTAAATGATGGTAGTATAGGATATAATATAAAAGTCGTGCCTGCAATATATCTTACTCGAATTGAGAGAGGGTTGGTTATCTTTCAGTGGCAGAGGACTGTAATATTTTTCCTGCTATCTTCATGAAATAACTGTCTTCATAAAATTGAGTATATTTGCAAGAGATAGGTTTTAAGGCAGTGTTTCCGTAACTACTGGATGCGTACTAATGTCCAAGGGAAAGAAGTTTTAAAATTTAATGAGCTGAAGGTTATTCAGACCTCTATGCACTGCAAAATACTACGCTTACATGCACACAACACACACACACACACACACACACACACACACACACACACACACACACACACACACACACACACACACACACACACACACAAATACGAACACCATTTGGCGATCATTAGAGATTAGTCCAGAAATTAGAGGAACAGGCAGAGTTAATAGGCAGCTAGCACCAATAGCCTGGTAAATCAGGACATCCACTGGGAAGTTTGGTCTGAAACCTAGACGCGGGCTCGTTAACTCCCGATATCTACTCCAGATAGACTCAGGGAGCACCTGAAGAAAGACAGAGTAACAGTATGGGATGAAACAATAGGAAAGAGTAACAACGAATGGGGTTCCGCAAGGATCGGTCTTAGAACCGCTACTGTTTCTAATATGTATATGTGAATGACTTGCCAAAGGAGATTGAGTCCTATGTGTTACTCTTTGTAGATTATGTAAAACTAATGAGGAAAATAAGAACGGGGTGTAGATGTGGTCTGACAAGTGGCTTCTGGAGTTCTACTCGAGCAAATGCAAGATCATGCGAATTGGAAGTGAAGACAGAGCACAAGAGTCCAACATGGGCGGAGAAAAGCTGCATATATCAGAGTGACAAGGACCTGCACCTAGGGTGAATAGAGCAACACTCATACCGCCATAACTATGAGCCTGGTGGAGGAAATGGGAGCTGTAAGTGAGACAAATTGAATTACAAACTCTGAAGATGGAAATTTAGATTTTTACCGCCGAAGCGGCTAATTTATTGTGCGCCTCATATCCATCCTGTGTAGGGTAGCGTAAGAGCACATGGATACGCAAAAGCCTAGGAACTAAGGTCCCAAAAAGGTTAGCAGAAGTACATCTGATTTTATATCTACAGTTCGGTTATCTGCTGCAAGCAAATTTAGGAAATTTGCTTTATGTCTGGTATCTTATTAATAAAATATCTTGACACATCACATATGAGCCTGGCCCATGGCCGGGCTCCGAACGTAGAGAGACTCTCGAAACTCATGATAGGTATAGGTTATTATACTATCTCTGTATTCCTCACTAAGTTGACAATTAAGCACATAGTGTCCAAGATAGGGCTGGCCATAAATTTTGCATTTGGTTTGACCATCGGTGTGTCTGCCAAACCGCCTGGATACCCTCCAGGTAGACTCCAGGTAAGTGCTTGTAACTAAGCCTAAACCTGGCAACCACAACATCAGTCTGTTCACATTGCAAGGTGCTCCATAAACGAACTTACCTACGTTCAAGTTATCACAGTGCATTATAGATCTACTCAGGCCTCCAGCTCAATTCCAAGCATTTAGTTTCATTATTTACTTCTCTCCTAATATTATTCTTAATGCTAGACACAGACACAGGATAGGACATATTTTGCTTGGTATTATTCTTAATAAATTCTTGTTTACAACAAGGGCCGTTTCCCACCGAGGTAGATACATAGTGCCATAGCTTAGTGGCGAGAGCCGCGGCTCTTTTCACAAAGGTCTGGGGAAAAGAATACCACCAGTGTACCTGGAGGGTGTTCCGGGGGTCAACATCCCCGCGGCCCAGTCCTTGACCAGGCCTCCCGGTGGATCAGGACTTGATCAACGAGGCTGTTACTGCTGGCCTCACATAGTCCAACGTACGAACCACAACCCGGCTGATCCAGTACTGACTTTAGGTATCTGTCCAGCTCCCTCTTGAAGACAACCATGGGTCTATTGGTAATTCTCCTTATGGCTGGTGGGAGGCTGTTGAACAGTCTTGGGCCCTGGACACTTATTGTGTTTTCTCTTAGTCTGCTAATAGCGCCCTTACTTTTCATTAGGAGTATGTTGCACAGTCTGCCCAGTCTTTGCTTTGTACGGTGACCCCAAAAAGGGGAAACATTTACCATCACTCATTCAATAGTCGTCTTGCCAAAAAATGAGCAGACATCACAATTTAAAGGACCTGCTCTCCCCATCCCCCCTTCAACTGCTCAGGGAACTGTTGAGGTTCGAATCCACAACAAGCCAGTGTAAAACTGGAAATGACCAATTTTATGACCGTCCTTCCCTCAGAGTGCAGGCACTGTGCCCCCCCCCACCTCCAGGACTTGTATAAAAAAAAAGGCTTTTAACTCGTGTGGATCATTCAGCGCTCTTAGGCTTAGTAAGAATAAATTAGTCAAGCGTCACTGATCAAACTTAGCTGATCAGAGACCTAGCCATGTTAACCTCCTTGACTTGGTTCTTGCCAGTAGGGAAACACTAATTAATAATCTTGAGGTTAATGATGAGCTTGGGGAGAGTGATCACAAATCACTCAGTTTTAACATATCATGGAATTCCCCTAATAATGGCAATCAAGTCTCCGTCCCTGACTTTCGCTTGGCTGATTTCATAGGACTGAAAAATTACTTAGGTGGGCTGAACTGGAATGACCTGACTAGGGGTCAGGTAGGTGGTGATGGTTGCCGATATGATGCTTTCCAGGGCATAGTTCTAGCTGCTCAGTCAAATTATGTTCCAAATAGGGAAATCAGATCAAACAAAAATGATCCTAAATGGATGAACAATAGATTAAAATATCTGATTGGTCAAAAGAGAGGCATATATAGGCAAATCAAAAGAGGAGAGGGGCAATTAAGAAATCGATATATTCAGTTAAAGAGAGAAATAAAAAAGGGAATTAGAAAAGCAAAAAGAGATTATGAGGTTAAAGTTGCAAGAGAATCGAAGACTAACCCAAAAGGATTCTTTCAGGTATACAGAAGTAAGATCAGGGACAAGATAGGCCCACTCAAAAGTTCCTCGGGTCAGCTCACTGACAGTGATAAGGAAATGTGTAGAATTTTTAACACATACTTCCTCTCAGTTTTTACACAGGAGGATACCAGCGATATTCCAGTAATGATAAATTATGTAGAACAGGACGATAATAAACTGTGCACGATTAGGGTCACAAGTGACATGGTCCTTAGGCAAATAGATAAATTAAAACCTAACAAATCCCCAGGCCCTGATGAACTGTATGCAAGGGTTCTAAAGGAATGTAAAGAGGAGCTTAGCACACCTTTGGCTAATCTTTTCAACATATCACTACAAACTGGCATGGTGCCAGATAAGTGGAAAATGGCAAATGTGATACCTATTTTCAAAACAGGTGACAGGTCCTTAGCTTCGAACTATAGACCAATAAGCCTAACCTCCATAGTGGGAAAATTTATGGAATCAATAATTGCCGAGGCAGTTCGTAGCCACCTTGAAAAGCATAAATTAATCAACGAATCTCAGCATGGTTTTACAAAGGGGCGTTCCTGCCTTACGAATTTATTAACTTTTTTCACTAAGGTATTTGAGGAGGTAGATCATGGTAATGAATATGATATTGTGTATATGGACTTCAGTAAGGCTTTTGACAGGGTCCCACATCAGAGACTATTGAGGAAAATTAAAGCACATGGAATAGGAGGAGAAATTTTTTCCTGGATAGAGGCATGGTTGACAAATAGGCAGCAGAGAGTTTGCATAAATGGGGAGAAATCAGAGTGGGGAAGCGTCACGAGCGGTGTTCCACAGGGGTCAGTGTTGGGCCCCCTGCTGTTCACAATCTACATAAACGACATAGATGAGGGCATAAAGAGCGACATCGGCAAGTTTGCCGATGACACCAAAATAGGCCGTCGAATTCATTCTGACGAGGACATTCGAGCACTCCAGGAAGATTTGAATAGACTGATGCAGTGGTCGGAGAAGTGGCAGATGCAGTTTAATATAGACAAATGCAAAGTTCTAAATGTTGGACAGGACAATAACCATGCCACATATAAACTAAATAATGTAGATCTTAATATTACGGATTGCGAAAAAGATTTAGGAGTTCTGGTTAGCAGTAATCTGAAACCAAGACAACAGTGCATAAGTGTTCGCAATAAAGCTAATAGAATCCTTGGCTTCATATCAAGAAGCATAAATAATAGGAGTCCTCAGGTTGTTCTTCAACTCTATACATCCTTGGTTAGGCCTCATTTAGATTATGCTGCACAGTTTTGGTCACCGTATTACAGAATGGATATAAGTTCTCTGGAAAATGTACAAAGGAGGATGACAAAGATGATCCCATGTATCAGAAACCTTCCCTATGAGGATAGACTAAGGGCCCTGAAACTGCACTCTCTAGAAAGACGTAGAATCAGGGGGGATATGATTGAGGTTTATAAGTGGAAGACAGGAATAAATAAAGGGGATGTAAATAGTGTGCTGAAAATATCTAGCCTAGACAGGACTCGCAGCAATGGTTTTAAGTTGGAAAAATTCAGATTCAGGAGGGATATAGGAAAGTACTGGTTTGGTAATAGAGTTGTGGATGAGTGGAACAAACTCCCAAGTACCGTTATAGAGGCCAGAACGTTGTGTAGCTTTAAAAATAGGTTGGATAAATACATGAGTAGATGTGGGTGGGTGTGAGTTAGACCTGATAGCTTGTGCTAACAGGAAAGTACTGGTTTGGTAATAGAGTTGTGGATGAGTGGAACAAACTCCCAAGTACCGTTATAGAGGCCAGAACGTTGTGTAGCTTTAAAAATAGGTTGGATAAATACATGAGTAGATGTGGGTGGGTGTGAGTTAGACCTGATAGCTTGTGCTAACAGGTCGGTTGCCGTGTTCCTCCCTTAACTCAATGTGACCTGACCTGACTAGGTTGGGTGCATTGGCTTAAGCCGGTAGGGACTTGGACCTGCCTCGCATGGGCCAGTAGGCCTTCTGCAGTGTTCCTTCGTTCTTATGTTCTTATGTTCTTATGTTCTTAAATGATGGAGAATCCAGCATCACCTTTCCCAACGCTAAAGGACCCACACACATCACATTTAATATTCATTGAAGCAATATTCAATATTGATCCTTGTGTTGTTTTTTTTTTTTTTTGCTGGTATCTATACTAAAATACTGCTTTTGAAATAATATGAAGAAGTGAAATATCTGCACCAGGATTTTCCTCCCCGAATTAATGCTGGGAAAAGAAACCGAAGTGTCTGAGTAGAGGATGAGGGCGCCAACAGGGAGCAGGCCTTTGTGTATGGGCAGGTGGTGGCGGCAGCGGCCAGGCAGGTCGGGCAGACCTTGGCGAGTGGTGGCCACCATTGTCAAGGCTTGGGTACGCAGGTTAGGTAATTCACTGCTTCCTGCTGTTGCCTTTTAGGGAAAGAGGCGGCCAGGTGTGGGGCCTACTGCAAGCAGGCCAACATATGTTCTTGCCTTGAAAACACTATGAGGAAGGTTCTTGGGCTGTACTGACCCACAGCCTTTCTCTCTCACCCGCCCTTCCTGACGGTTCATATCAACTGTCAGACAGCGGCGGTAGCGGCAGTTGCTGCTGCTACTACGGCGGCGGCGGCTGCGGCTGCGGCTGCGGGTGCGGCTGTGGCTCCGAAATTCCTAGGAGCGCTTGAAGTCCCAAGAACTGTGCTCTTTAGAACGTAGGCGAGAATGGAGCATCACAGTCTACACCTGGTCAGGCTGTGATGGATGTGTGGGCCAGTGGGCCGCCCGCAGTAACAGCATGGTTAATCAGGCCCATGGCCAGGCTATGAGAGTAGGAGAACTCGAAAGCCTTGAGAGGTATATTAAAGATATGGAAGATACTGGAAGGATTGGTCCCAAACCTGCACACCGAAATTACTTCTTATGAACACCAGGGGCTTGGTAGACGGTGCAAGATGCCTCTGAAGAAAAGCAGAGGGGCTATGAGTATACAAAAAGACGGTAAGTATTAAGGGACCACGAATCTTCAACACCCTCCCTTCATGCGTAAAAGGGATTACCAACAAACCCCAAGCTGTCGTCAGAAGGGAACTCGGCATATTCCTCAAAACAGTTCATAATCAGCCGGGTTGTGGTGCATATGTTGGAGTGCAGGCGGCGGGTATTAACAGCTTGACCGATCAACCCAGAAACCAGACCTGGTCTGGGACCACGCCCCGGAGGGGTGACCTACGGAAGCGCTTCCAAGTAGACTCCAAGTAAGCTGTTAATGATTATTCTGAAGTGTGTTGCAAAGGAGGATGACAAAGTTGATTCCATGTATCAGAAATCTTCCTTATGAGGATAGACTGAGGTCCCTGAATCTGCACTCTCTAGAAAGGCGAGGTCCCTGAATCTGCACTCTCTAGAAAGGCGTAGAATTAGGGGGATATGATTGAGGTGTATAAATGGAAGACAGGAATAAATAAAAAGAATGTAAATAGCGTACTAAAAATATCTAACCTACCTGGAGGGCATTCCGGGGGGGGGGGATCAACGCCCCCGCGCCTAAACAGGTTTCGCAGCAGTGGCTTTAAGTTGGAAAAATACAGATTCAGGAAGGATATAGGAAAGCACTGGTTTTGTAATAGTTGTGGATGAGTGGAACAAACTCCCAAGTACAGTTATAGAGGCCAGAACGTTGTGTAGCTTTAAAAATAGGTTGGATAAATACATGAGTAGATGTGGGTGGGTGTGAGTTAGACCTGATAGCTTGTGCTACCAGGTCGGTTGCCGTGTTCCTCCCTTAAGTCAATGTGACCTGACCTGACTAGGTTGGGTGCATTGGCTTAAGCCGGTAGGAGACTTGGACCTGCCTCGCATGGGCCAGTAGGCCTGCTTCAGTGTTCCTTCGTTCTTATGTTCTTATGTGTGTGCGGGTGGATGTAGGTTAGACCTGACTAGCTGGTGCTACTAGGTCAGATGCCGTGCTCCTTCCTTAGTGAATGTGGCCTGACCTGACTAGGTTAGGGCATTGACTTAAGCCGGTAGGAGACTTGGACCTGCCTCGCATGGGCCAGTAGGCCTTCTGCAGTGTTCCTTCTTTCTTACGTTCTTAATTTTTGCACTTTCAACAAGTCATTATTTTTATTGGCATCGTGTTAGTTTTTTCTGGTAAAACAAAATTGGATACATCAGTATTGTGCTGCTGCCCTATTTTAGTGCAGTCTACATGGTGGGTGCTCTCTGGGTCAGTGTCCCGCCACCCAGCTCTTGACCAGGCCTGATCAACCAGGTTGTTACTGCTGGCCGCACGTAGTGGGAACAAAGCTATCATATTCCATCACACAGGATGGAGCTCATACAAGGTGTTAATCATAATGGTGGAGGAGGAACTCAAAAGTTGGTATATAATTATCATCATGGGGAAGCCCTAAACCCGCAGGGAGTCTTTTAGCACTTGGGAATTGGGGGTAATCTTGTTTCATCCAAGGAAATGGTGAGTAACTCTTAATTCCTCGAATCTTAAACCCTTCGCCGGTGTGAAGACATCACATTGAAAGAGGGAGGGTGGTTAAAGTGTTATGTGTTTCAGTTATGTGTTAGGACAACGTTACGACAGTGCCAAGCTAAAACAGTGACGAGCAGCCAGTCCCTTTCCCCACTCACACCTCCATGACCTGTGACTTGCAAGATGAGTGTGTGTTATAGTGACTGCAGCCCAGGCCCACCGTACAGCTGCTTACACAACATTATGTAACCTCAGTAGTGGTATAAACCTTGGTAATAAATACCGACAAGTTGGTTTAGAAAGACACGTAAGCAAACACTATAACATATTTATTAGAAAACGTTTCGGTCCTGGGACCTTGATCACTTCTAACATACAGAGGTAGAAAGACATTATATATATAGGCGGAGAGTGAGATGTGACGCACGTGACCTGAGGAATGTCATAAGAATGGAGGAACACTGTAGAAGCCCATGCGAGGCAGGTCCTTATCAAAACAACCTCTGCCTATGAGGACGGGTAGACGATGAAATCATGTGATTCCTGTGTTGTTGGGTTGGTGCTGCTTAAGTATCATGTATGCCAATGTTTTTGAAATTTTGTAGTTTCCAGTGTTGCGTTCTATAGTGTCGGTGACAGCGATTAGTGAGGCTTCTAGGCACCGTCGGCGTCTGAAGTCTGGTTCGGTGAGAACGAGTTGTGCCTCGTTCCAGTTCATCAAATGCCCCGTGGAGTCTCTGTGGAGGACACAGGCGTACCTTACATCGTCTCTGTTAGAGGCATTTCGATGCTCATTCAGGCGGACTGCAAGATCTCTGCCTGTCTCGCCTACAAGAAATATGTAGGCGAGACAGGCAGAGATCTTGCAGTCCGCCTGAATGTGATCAAGGTCCCAGGACCGAAACGTTTTCTAATAAATATGTTATAGTGTTTGCTTACGTGTCTTTCTAAACCAACCTCAGTAGTGTCTCTGTCGCGGGTGCGAACATAGATCGTGATCCACGGACAGATTGTGGTTTTGTTGAATTTTAAATGTTTAAGTGTGTGCTTAATAAGCTTAAATATTATTAAAGAAATAGTATTAAAAATGAAAACTGATGTAGTGATGTTGATTTTAGACTCTACGAATTATCTCATTGAGATGTATAATCATCTTAATTGTTAATTTGCTTTCTCTGGGAACTGATTTATTCATCCCACAAAAATAGCCTTCCATGATAGAGGTTAACGTAATTAATATTTATAATTAATATTTACGTTTGGTTGCAGTACACCTTGATAATATGTCACCGCGGTCAGGTCTTTGACCAGGTCTGGAAGTTCTCAAAAGAACAAATGAACTCCGAAGTGAAGTACGCCGACTGACCTATACATGGTACTTCGTTTTACATCCAACCGTATTCATTAATGTATATATATTATAATTTTTAAAAACTTCCAAACGTTTGCTTGATAGATGCTGCTAGGCAACTGGTTCCACTCACCAACTTTGTTATTGTATTTATCTTAACATATTTGAAAACTTCCAAACTATTTAAACAATGCTTCCTGGCTGCTTGTTCCACTCGTCAACCACTCAGGTAGGTATCCGAGTCCAGCTGGTTATCTCAGTAGTAGTACCAGTTCCTAGTAACCATTTACCAGTAACCAGTGTACCAGTAGATGACTCACTACCAACCGTCTCTGTGAATCACTGACTGTTATGTTGCTGCTGACCATAGCAGGATTTCAAACACCCCTCACCCTGTAGGCACTTGCGGGTCAGTCCAAGATAGGGAGCAGAGAGAGGCAGGTCGGCTGTTGGCGCTTCCCATACTTCCCGTTATATATTATACATACAAACCAGCCTACGTGAGTATTTTTACCCCATCCACGTTATCGAAACCCATATGACAGTTATGGACAAGAGATGCCAAGCTAATGGGTGATAATCTTACAATGTCACTGCTATATATAAAAAAAAAAAACTTAAATTTCCATAACTGCTCGACAGTTTTACGAAAACTTAATAAAGTTATAATACGGTGTGTAAAAGTGTAGACCTCTTTAATCGTGTGTTAATCACGTTATTATAACAGCTTTTTAATTGCAAACCCATATTAACTAATATTGAAAAAACGTAATCTAGAATTACTTATAGTTGAAAATTTAAACACTTCTGGAGTACGTCATTGCAAGACCTGTACATACTTTCGTTCTGCAGTGTGGTATTACTCAATGCTATGATGCAAACTGCCCGGTGCTCCATGTGAAGGAACGAGGCGCATAAAGCAACATGAACGTACAGACAGGTATGATACAAGAAAATGTAAGAATATACCTTCACCTAGGAACCACCCTGGACGTAACAAAGCCAGTGGTGGGCTCTCCAGAGACACATATTAAAACTAACAGAAATGCCTCCCAGCACAACAACAAGCAACATAACATTGTCTTTGCAAACATTCTAAGGTCTTAAACCGAGTAACAGTAACAAAATATCGTTCATCAGGGGTCTCACTGGGTCAAATTCAGTGTTTACAGCCTTTACTGAGATCCATGATAAAGGCTACTTTGACAGTGACACATGGATACCTGGGTACAGTCTGCTTAGATGCGACCGGAACAACAGGCAACAATGCAGGGGCTGTTGGATTGTATTTGAAGGAGTCGCTCATATATACCGAATTACTTAACACCACCAGAAAAAACTTCCCAGCAGTTCAAAGAAAGACTAATGAAAACTGAGCACTATGAAAAATTATGAAACCAGAACCCAGATATCCTAGTGCTTGGTACTTCAATTTAAAACGCTTAAAATGGAAGAATATAGCAAAGATTGTAATAACTAAGACTTTGCAAACAGATTCGTCTAATGCCAGCAACTAAGGAACCGACCAGACTAGAAAATACTCTAGACTTTATATTCACAAATTATGAAAATTTGGTACAGAACAGAATAGTGTCATAAGACGGCAAACCTTGAAGTTCAAACGTGCATGCCCACTGGTCCTAATCTACAAAACACACCCAGTTATGAGTATGTTTTAACATATTTAACTTTGAGCAACAAGAATGTGAACTGGGAGTTAGTAAATCGAGATCTGATTGAAATGTGCTGAGAAGACAGTATGATAAGCAAGGACCTGAATCAGTATTTCATGAGGATGAACTCAGTGGCACTAAAAGTATGCACAAGATACATAGTATCCATAATAGATAAGGTGCAGGTTGGAAACAGAGAGGTGCGCGCACTTTTTATTGGTAAAGACAGTGAATTACTGAGTTCCTGAAAGACAACAGATTATCTGAAGAACGAAAAGCATGACGAGTTACGTCCAGGAGAGATGGAGCAAAAAGCCGTAAATGAAACTGAGAGAAATTCAAAATACTTCCTCACATATGCAGAATCCAGGTTTAAGCTGTTTAATATGTAAGCTCTTTAAAAAAAATTTAAATCTGAAGTATTATATGCCTTATCTATAATTTTAAAATCATCTGAACTCAGCGCATGACAGATTCAGAATGAATTCTGATGGCTGCGTGAGGGGAGTTTGGTTAGAGAATTATGGCAATCAGAGAGAATATATTTAGTTAAGTGTTTTTCTAGTAGTTTAAATGCTTTGTTGGCTCTGTTCAGTCTGTAAATTATTTCTGTCTGTTTCATCTCTTATATCTTTCCCTCCCTGCATGGAACTGTTAACACTGAAGAGGACTCAAGGCGAGAGAGTACAAGTGATTTCAATAGTGTCACCATCTTTGATATATACCTTTCATAATTTTCGAGAGTTCTGCCTCTAGAGCCCGGTCTTGGGCCAGACTTGTCTGGTGTTTGCCTGGTGAGCCAGCAAGCACTGCTGGCAATCTGCTGGCTCACATATCTATCACAGCCTGGTTGATTGACACCTGGTGGAGATACTTGTCCAATTTCCTCTTGAAGACTTCTACATTTGTCCAAACGTGTGTCTGTAATCTTATGGTAAGTTGTAAAGTAAAAGGACACAAGTGCAACTAATGTGACATTTATTGTGGCAACGTTTCGCTCTCCAGGAGCTTTATCAAGCCATTACAAACAATACATGGACACAGAGGGTATATAAAGGCTCAGAGTATTGTATTGTTTGTAATGGCTTGATAAAGCTCCTGGAGAGCGAAACGTTGCCACAATAAATGTCACATTAGTTGCACTTGTGTCCTTTTACTTTACATATTGTCGGTAATTCTACCAACTTTATTATGGTAAGTTGTTGAATAGTCTGGGGCCACGGATGTTTATACAATGTTCTCTATTTGTGCCCATTGCATCCTTGTTTTCATTTGTAATATTTCTCTTTGAAAGTTCTCACTTTCCACCCCTTCATTTTTTTCACATTTGCTTGCCCTTACTGGGCTTTCGAAATGAAAGGTCAACTGACATAATTACACCCAGGTCCTTTCTTTCGTTCCGTTTGGCAGGCATTATGTATTGTGTATGCACTGCTCCTCATTTTCCCCCATTTCTGAGCAGTTGGAATTGGTCACTATTGAACACTATGTTATGTTCTACTACCCACTGGAAGACTTTGCTTATAAGTAATTTTTCTTTGTCTTCTACTGAAACGACTTTCATGCTTATTTTCACATCGTCCGAAAATGATACGAAGCTGTGGCGAGTGTTATAATTATACAGCGGACCCTTGGTTTTCGTGTTTAATCCATTCCAGAGCCATCGGCCAAAACCAAAACCATTTTCCTCATAAGAAATAATGTAAATGAAATTAATCCATTCCAGACACCCAGAAGCATCGGCAAAAAAAATATTTTTTACCTTAAATATACATTTACATGCACAAAAGAATGAACATGACACTTACCTTTTTTGAAGCTGTTGTTGCTGGAAGGAAGACAGGGAGGAAGGGAGAGGGGAGATAAATTATTGTTTGGAAGGGGAATCCCCCTCCATAAGGACTCTAGGTTCCAAGTCCTTATCTGGGGTCACTTCCCTCCTTTGTTTTTTACTGTCACTAGGACCAGCTTGAGAGTCACTGGACCCCTGTCGCACAAAATATCTGTCCAGATAGGTCTGTTTCTGGCATCTCTAAGATTTGCCTAAAATGGGACATGGCATTGTCATTGTAAAAGTCACCAGCACGAAGTGCAACAGCTTTCTCAGGGTGATGTTGCTCCACAAATGAATGCACTTTAGTCCACATTGCACAAATCTCCTTAATCTTTGAAGAAAGCACCTTCTTCCATCTCTCTTCTCTGAAGCAATTTCCTGAGCTGTGGTCTGTTGCTGCTGCAGATGAAGCTCTTGCAGCTCATCAGTGGTTAGCTCTTCATTGTGGTCCTCCACCAACTCTTCCACATCCTCGAAACTCACATCCAACCCCATGGAATTCCCCAATGCCACAACTGATTTCACAACAGGTATAGGGTCGACAGGGTCAGCCTCAAACCTTTCAAAATCCTTCTTTTGGACACAATCTGACCACAATTTTCTCCAAGCAAAGTTCATTTTCCTGGAAGTCACTCCCTCCCAAGCCTTATCTATAAGGCTTATGCAGTGGAAGATATTGAACTGATTCTTCCAGAACTCTCTTAGGGTCAATTCAGAGTCCGAGGTTATGTCAAAGCACTTTGCTTGGTGTACAGTTGCTTTGCTTTCGTGTACAGTTTTTTTAAGTTTGCAATGATCTGCTGGTCCATGGGCTGGAGGAAAGGAGTGGTGTTAGGAGGCAAAAACTTCACTGTTACAAAACTGAATTCCTTAGACAATTGGTCTTCCAAGTCTGGAGGATGAGCAGGAGCATTGTCCATTAACAGGGGGCACTGGAGTGGCAATTTCTTATCCAGGAGGTATTTTTTCACACTGGGGCCACACACTTAATTAAACCATTTCAGGAAAATTTAACTTGTGACAAATGCCCTACTGTTTGCCTTCCACATCACACACAATTTACTCTTAACAACACTTTTTCTTGAAGACTGGGTTTTTCAGAGTGATACACCAGTAAAGGCTTCGCTTTGAAATCCTCACTAGCATTACCACACAACAAGAGAGCTAGCCTGTCTTTCATAGGTTTGTGTCCTGGGGGTGCCTTTTCCTCCTGTGTGATGTAGGTCCTCTTTGGCATTTTCTTCCAAAAAAAGGCCTGTTTCCTCACAATTGAACACTTGTTGGGGTTGGAATTTTTCAGACTCTACATAACATTTGAATTCCCTAACGAATTTTTCAGCCGCTTGTTTGTCAGAACTGGCACCCTCACTATGCCTTACAACACTGTATGCCTCTTCGCTTCTTGAAATTTTCGAACCAGCCTTTGCTGGCCTTGAATTTACTTTCATCACCACTTGTTTCATGCAGTTTCTTTATGAGATCCTCATTGAGCTGCCTTGCCTTTTTTCACAAATAATGGACTGCACAACACTATCTCCTGCTTTGTCTGCACGCTGGGGACTGGACAGGTTCCGTACGATCGACGAAAACTAAGGTAATCGACGAAAACTAAAGCCAAAAATCGACGAAAAAAGTCGGCCAACACCAAAATCGGCGATAACTGAGATCGACGAAAACCAAGGGTCCACTATATATATGTATGTATATATATGTCGTGCCGAATACGTAAAACTGGTCAATTAGCAAGAACTCATTTAAAATTAAGTCCTTTCTGAAATTTTCTCTTATACGTTTAAAGATATATATTTTTTATTAATGTTAATGTAAAAAATTTTAATTTTACACCAAAAGAATATTAGAAAACTTACCTAACCTTATTATAAAAAGAACAATTTATTTTAGCTTAACCCAACTAAATATATTTTAGATTTGTTTACAGTAATTTAATACTGGAGATCTGGAGTTTATCTGGAGAGAGTTCCGGGGGTCAACGCCCCCGCGGCCCGGTCTGTGACCAGGCCTCCTTAGGTCAGTGTCCCAGGATGCGACCCACACCAGTCGACTAACACCCAGGTACCCATTTTACTGATGGGGAACATAGACAACAGGTTGAAAGAAACACGTCCAATGTTTCTACTCTGGCTGGGAATCGAACCCAGGCCCTCACCGTGTGAAGCGAGAGCGTTAACCACCAGGCCACCAGAAATATATTTTTTTCGTTACGTTCAGAATGATTTTGGCGAAATTATTGCATACACAATTTTAGCTTGTCCTATATGGCAAGATGAACGTTGCTATTTAAGCCAAGATAGCAAGTTCTGCCTATTCGGCACGACATATATATATATATATATATATATATATATATATATATATATATATATATATATATATATATATATATATATATATATATATTATTGTAACCACAAACGAGTGGTATTGATCAATAACAACACTGCTCTAGCCAAGAATTCGAACCCATGTTGTACTGGCCTGCCTCATGGTAAGCGAGAACTATATGATGCTTTAAACCACAGGGTTGGGTGGTCCTGTGGTTTAAAGCGTCATGTAGTTCTCACTTACCATGAGGCAGGCCAGTACAACATGGGTTCGAATCCTTGGCTAGTGCAGTGTTGTTATTGATATATATATATATATATATATATATATATATATATATATATATATATATATATATATATATATATATATATATATATATATATATATATATAAATAAAATATAGGGAGGTACCACCTCTAGAACTGTTCTGGGGACCCTCATCCTCAGAGAAAAGAATAAACTTGCTTCAGGGAAAACTCAAGGTTCTCCCTGAAGCTGTTTGAGAATTTTCTCCTACCATCCCCTATATTTCAAGTATGTTTTATATAAAGACAAAATACATTGGCCAAACATTCACAAAAATACAAGAGAAAGTAGAACAACGTAGGTAACTCAGAGCTACATCTCGAATACTTCGTCCAGCTCCCCTGCGATGGGCTGCGTGCCCAGAATGCTGCAGGCATTTCCTCTCTGGATTGCAACACTGAGTCTCTGAAAGAGGAAGCTGGTCGCCCTGTGGTCCTTGGTTTCTATGATGAGCTTTTCACCCAGCTCTTTGAGGAACTTTAGAGCACACTTGCCCCATGCTCCAAGGGTCTCCGACCTTATTGGAATGAAGTTATAGCAAGGGGGAAGGTCTTCATATTTTCGGATCTTCTGGGTCTCCCTGTGGCTGGCAGCTCCACCCCCTTCCACTACGGAGTATGGCAAGTAGGTGTCTGCCAATGTGGCGGCACAGGTGTACTCCCAGGCAGTCTGCTTTCCATCCTTCCAGGGTAGCATAGTGGCTCCATCAGGACGCTTTTGACTTCCATCAGACCTCTGTACTTGGGGTTCCCGTTGAGCTGGGCAATGGGCTGTGGCGAGGCTTCTCTTTATGATGTCATTGACCTCCTCATGTCTGGCATACTTCCCTTCTGCTGTGTGACACACGAGACCATGAAGTCCAAATTGATCAGCTGTCGCCCTGCCACAAATACACTTATGTTCGGTGAGGATGGGGGTGGCTAGGCGAAGAGCAACACCAATCCGAATGGCCTGTGGGTCGAGACGGGTGCCCAGGGAGGAATTGGGAACAGCAAACAGGAAATCTGAGTGTGGTGCCTTCACTGCTAGGAGACGAGCTTTGTCCTTTCCTGAAGCATTGTGCTGGCGATTTTTTCCATGATCGGTTTGTCCCAGTGGGACTGTTTGTGCTCTTTGGGAGGAGCTGGTCTACTGGAGGAGTCTGTAAGGGTGCCCCACTGAATCGCTGCTTCAGTAAACCTGGGGTCTTGAGCTCCTACCACGTCTCTCAAGCATTTGGGAACTATCTTCTTGACTAATGCACTGGAAGCCAAATACGAAGACAGAAAAGCAGGTAAAGCAACATGCGTTGCTTTGCGCACCCCTATACCTCCCAGTCGCACTGGGAGGGTTGCCTGATCCCATTGCTCATCCTCTAGTGACAGGTTCAGTGCCTTCTTAAAAGTTGATCTCAGGTGTGCGTCATATTCATCAATTGTTGGGTTGTCAAAAGAGGGTGCACACCTCAGGAAGTGAGTCTTGGCATAGTAAGACACCTTGTGAGGAGATACAGAGCATCATGGGCATCAAGATCACTTATTCTCTCCTCCATTCTCATCAGGTCATTCAATTTTTCCCTGAGGACAGTGTCGATGGCCTGGTGACCCAGCGGTGCTCCCAAGAGGGTACTGTTGGACGGAGTGGTAGTTGAGACTTCCGGGAGGGATTCTTCGCACAGCATTGATTATTTCCTGGTTTGCTGTGATGATTTCACACTTGGAGGGATTGAGGATGAGTCCCAAGTCTTCTCCCTGTGTTTTCACCAGTTGTAGGTCCCCCACGAGGGACTCTTCAGTACCTGCCAGAGTGCCGTCATCCAGGTACCAGATACTGAGCTCACTGCATAGGCTGGAAGTTAGTTCTCTTACTGCCAAGCAGAAGAGAAGTGGAGCGAGTGGGTCACCCTGCTGAACACCCTCTGATGATTGAATTTCATGTTCTCCAAACAAAAGAATTGAGGGTTTGCTGTAGCCGGCTGAAATGAAGGGAAAAAGACTGGGGAACCAATCCCGAACAGCTGGCAAAACAGCATATCTCTTCACCATATTAAAGGCATTTTTAAAATCAAGTTTGACTATGGCCTTGTCTTCTGGTAGGTCCCTGATGTAGGCCCTTGCGGCATGAGCTGCGGCTTCACTGCCTTGAGAGACCCCAAAGCCCAGTTGGTGTGGCTGGAGTAAAGTGGCAGCTTCTAGGCGAATGTTTCTCACTGCTGCTTTGGCAAGGAGACGGCGAAGAGCGTTTCCAACTGCAATGGGTCTGATTCCCCCATCCCTCTTTTTCAAAGCACATAGTGAGGCTCTAAAAAAGAAAGGCTTAATTTCTTCTGGGATTCGCCCAGCCAGGCAATTGTTGACGAAAGTTGTTAACTCGGTGAGAAGAATTGATGCAGATTCACCGAGTACTGGATTTACCATCTCTTTGAGGTGCTGAGGTCGAATTCCAGTGTAACCTTCTGCAGATCCTGCTGGAAATGACACGATCGCCTTATAGACTTCCGATTCTGGCAAAATTAATTGTTCAGTGATGGGGGTCTTCCTCAGGGTTGTCGTTGATGGCTATGGTGTCCCTGGTTGGATGCTTGTCTCTTAGTGCTTGGGCTGTGGTCTCATCCTTGGGGGCTACAGTGTCGTCACTTGTAATTATTCTTATTGCTCCCACTGTGTTACCTTCTTCGATTTTTCTGCTAATCTGCGCGCAAATTTTCTCGTTTTCAGTAGGAATTTTCTTGGGTCTACCTCTTTGATTCCTGCGATGGTGGGGCAGAGGTACCTTGTTCCAAGGTTCGTAGGTTCGAGTCTCCTTCAGCCAGAGATCAGTGTTTGTGTATATTTCGCCCGCTCTCGCGAATTCCTTGCATTGTTCAAATCTATAGTAAGGCTGATGCATGCAGGGGATGAGATGAAAAGCTGTAAGCCTTCTCCCTGAAAGCTGGCTGCCTTGGATCAAACGTGTAGCGCAAGCTACGCGCCAAGGTATTGTCCAGTGTGGGTAGATTGGTAAAGTACTGCATACCTTGTCCTAAGAGACCAGTGTTTGTGTATATTTCGCCTGCTCTCGCGAATTCCTTGCATATATATATATATATATATATATATATATATATATATATATATATATATATATATATATATATATATATATATATATATATATATATATGCATGCTATGTGGAAAACAGTAAAGCCACCAGGACAGTGCCTTGAGGTACCGAACTATTTTTTTTTTACCTTGCTGAATCGAAGTCTGCAACCACAAATAGGTGAGCACACACGCACTCGCACACATTCTTCGGCTGCATATGTAGAACTAGCTAACCTAAAAAATTGCTTTCTAGTAGCGACCAGCGAAAATGCTGGGCCAGGAGCTGTAACTCGATTCCTGCAACCACAAATAGGTGAGTACACACACATACACATTGTGTTTTCTTATGCTGTAAGAAGGCTTTTGATACAGTTCCACATAAGAAGTTAGTGCAAAAGCTGGAGGACCAGGCAGGTATAACAAGGAAGGCACTGCAATGGATAAGAGAATACCTGACGGGAGGGCAGCAGCGAGTCATGGCACGTGATGAGGTGTCAAAGTGGGCGTCTGTGACGAGCGAGGTTCCACAGGGGTCAGTCCTAGGACCGGTACTGTTAATGGTATATGTGAATGACATGACAGAAGGAATAGACTCAGAGGTGTCCCTGTTTGCAGACGATGTGAAGTTAATGAGGAGAATTAAATCGGAGGAGGATAAGGCAGGACTACAAAGGTAACTGGACAGGCTGCAGGCCTGGTCCAGCAACTGGCTCCTGGAGTTCAACCCCACCAAGTGCAAAGTCATGAAGATCGGGGAAGGGCAAAGAAGACCGCAGACAGAGTACAGTCTATGGGGCCAAAGACTACAAACTTCAGTGAAGGAAAAGGATCTTAGAGTGCGTATAATACCGAGCACATCTCTTGAGGCGCACATCAACTAAATAACTGCTACAGTATATGGGCGACTAGCGAACCTAAGAATAGCATTTGACATTTCAGTAAGGAGTCGTTCCGGACCCTGTACATCGTGTACGTCAGACCCATATTGGAGTATGCAGCTCCAGTTTGGAACTTACCTAGCCAAGCACGTCAGGAAACTAGAGAAAGTGCAAAGGGGCATGTCCTATGAGGAGAGGTTAAGAGAACTCGATCTGACGACACTGGAGGACGGTAGGGACAGGGAGGACATGATAGCAACATATAAAACATTGAGATCAATCAACAAGGTGGACAAAGACAGGATGTTCCAGAGATGGGACACAGCAACAAGGGGTCACAATTTTAAGTTGAGACTCAGATGAGTCACAGGGATGTTAGGAAGTATTTCTTCAGTCATAGAGTTGTCAGGAAGTGGAATAGTCTGGAAAGTCTGGTAGTGGAGGCAGGTACCATACATAGCTCTAAGAAGAGGTATGATAAGGCTCATGGAGCAGGGAGAGTGACCTAGTAGCGATCAGTGAAGAGGCGGGGCCAGGATCTGAATCGACCCCTGCAACCACAATTAGGCGAGTACACACAAACATGCGCGCGCGCGTGCTCACTCACTACTGATCTCGCTAGATTGTCACCACTACCGGCTAACATTCCCCGAGGAAGCAGGTGGTAGTTTGGACATTGTTACCGGAGATGTGTTCAACGTCTTTGTCTGGGAATATGAGACTTTACACAGTCCTTACAGAATTACTCTTAATGCGACCATTGTGCCGCTCCTAAGTGTTTCCTGAGTCCCATCTTGAGTTACATTCCCAGTACAACACTTGAATGATCGGACTGGAGAGAGCGAGACAGAGAGAGAGAGGGTAGGGAGAGAGAAAGAGAGGGGGCTAGAGAGAGAGAGAAATCATAACAGGATAGGAAAGGAGGGGGGACGTAGGTGGTGTATTGAGGCATTAGTAGAAAAATTTTATCAGCGGCAAAAAATGTAATTTACCTGATTTTAGTCGTACCAAGAGTTATTAGTGTGATGTATGGGCGTTAAAGGTTGCAGCAAGGAAAGAGACTAGAGACAGTAGAAATGTCATGTCTGAGAGCAATGTATTGGGGATTTATAAACTAGAGAACGGTAGGACGTTATCAGAGGGCTGAGGAAGGGTTAAGGGGATTCAGGCATTTAAAGAGAAAGGAACCGAATAGGAGGACCAAGGTGTATAAATCTAGGATGAAATGAAGGAGAGATAGAGACCGTTCAGGGAAGGGTTAGAGGAAGAGCGTGAAGGAGGTTTGAGCGCTAGTGGCTTGAACATCCAGCAGGCTTGTGTGATCGCGTTAAATTAGAGTGAACAATGCAACATTTATAGAAGGGTTTCAGAGAAATCGGGAAAGACGGACTTAAGTCCTGGAGGTGGAGAGTACAGTACCTGCACTCTGAAGGATGGGTGAAGATGTTGCAGTTCAGAGGGTCATTTGGATTATGATGTTTACCTGGAGGTCACCGTTCCTGCGGCCCAGTCCCAGACCAGGCCTCCTTTGCACACTCCTGGTACGACAGCTATTGAATGAATATGTTAACTTGGTTGGAGACGGCCGGTGTGTTAATAATAATAATAATAATAATAAATGTTAGTCGATATTTACGAGTTGAGTATATGCTATGTGACATATGCGTGCATGTCTAAGTGAAGCCTCTAGTAGAGCACTCCACCCTCTCTCTCTTTTTCTCCTACATTGCAAAGCAGCCAGGCAACAAGTTGGTATGTTGCTGGGGTTGTATTGTTTTGGGGAGAACTGAGGAGAGTATAGGGTATGGGGGAAATCTGAAGGGAGGAGATGGAATGGGGGGAGTTCTGAGGGGAGGGGAGGGTATGGGGAACACCGACGCTCAAACTCCTCCTGGCTTTATTGATGCCATTTCCCCCTCCCTTCCATTCCCCTTATCTTACTATTGGTTTCCTCTTAATTCCCCCCACCCCTCTGCCATCCCCTTCTCTTTACGATCTACCCCTACGTCCCCACTACCTTCTCACGGTCCTTTCCCTCCTCACTGATATTTCCCCTACATTTATCCCTTCACCCCTATGGATATAAGTCACTAACTTTTTTTATTTTCCTAGGTAATCTACACATATGCTGCTATGTGTGAAAATTTCTGTAACTATTTATGTGTGCCTTTACCTGAATAAATTTACTTACACTTTCCTTTTAATGTTCTCTCCCTTCCATGTGATTCTCACTTCACCCATCAAGGCCCTTCATGTCCTCACCCCGCGTTTTTTTCTTTTAAACCCTCCATTGAAAAAATTCCCCTTCCATAACCCCCCACCCATTTCCTTCCCTCACCCCTCTTCCTACGTTACATCCCCTCTCATGGGAGTGTATTCTCTTCCCTCCCATCCCCTCACTCAGTGTTGTCACCCTTCACTCGTGTCTGCCAGCCCTTCCATAATCTCCCTCTCCTCCCCTCACTCCCAAGGGACGCACTATGTAAGGAGGGGATGTGAGGGAGTAGGTGTGGAGCCTGACGCGGAGAGTCATCTCGCTCACACACACACACACACACACACACACACACACACACACACACACACACACACACACACACACACACACACACACACACACACACACACACACACATGCTTTCAGGCACCATTTAAGAGAAAGCTCTGAGAGTAAGCATCACCTCAGGTTCATACATTTCGTTTAATTTCAGCAGCATATGTAGGACCAACTAACCTAAAAATTGCTTTCAGGAGCCTCAGAAAAAAATATTAGGACATACACAAACTACGTTAAAATCCTAATCGAGCAAATAAAGAAAGAGAAAATCTTCAGGTGAGTAATACCGGAACTGAGGAGGGTGGACTGCGTGGCGAGACGTTGTGAAGGTAACCTAACAACACTAGAAGAGAAGAGGACCAGAATGTACCTAATCATTCATGAGGGTTAGATATATTGGATGGGGCAGCCTGTTTGTAATGCTAAGCGAGGAAGCCGTGGATACATATGACAGCTAGAAAGGAAGTTTATACAGAGTTTCAAGCGTAGATAGGGTGGTGTCTTGGAGGCCTGGAATAAGTAAATCCAGTCTTGAAGAGTTAAGCGGCGGGCAAGAGCCTGTGAATCCACCCTGCGAACAAAGCTAAGTAAAAGACACACACACACACACACACACACACACACACACACACACACACACACACACACACACACACACACACACACACACACACACACAGGTGCATTGATCAAGACATAAAGAAGACCTTGTCATAAATGACGAACTGAAGAAGTCAGTTGTGTCCGAACGTTTCGTTAATAAATGTCTTAAGCGGTGTATTCGTGTCTGTTACCTACAGCTTGTCAGTATCACCATACTACGTCACCACTAGGTAAGTACACACTAGAAATGGATCCCAGAACTAAATAAACATATGAGTTACGAAGAAAGGCTGAATAACTGGATGTTAGTTTTGGCTGAGAGGAGGATAATATGAGACATGATAACCGCATTCAAGATTATAAAAGGATACGAAAAATTTACACTATCGACAACTTTAAAATATAACGCTTTACATTTGACTAAGTTCTGAGAACGGAATACCATGCGCTCAGTTATGTTCCTGTAGCCACAAACAAGTAATCAAGCAAAATTAGACAGAAATGAGATGAATAAGATAAATGTGCAACACTTGGGTTTCGCCAAGAAAATGGGTTACTTGGAGAATCTTGTGAGTATCAACCTAGAGTCGAGTGATGGCAGCATCGGTGTCCTGGTGGAGATAAGTTTCTTTCGTTCCGCAAGCTGCTGCTTATGATTTATTTTCCGAGTGAGTATTTGGTTACAAGAATGCGAAGGCTACGCTTGTAGTTGAGACATTTTGGCTGAGAGGTTGAGTTGCAGTCCTTGTGTGTGTGTGTCCTTCGTTGCCACAGTAAGAGCAATATTTCCTCTTCATTGGGCAGTCCATAGCAAGATGAGGATAAGAGTAACAGTTCGAGCATGGGATAATGTGGTGATAGCACTCTGGTTCGATATTCCTGGGGTTGACGTGGTAATAAGAGATTCGGAGGCTGTCGTTGAGTGCTTGAGAGACCATGAAGATCTCAGTAAAACTAACCTTAAGCACTGAGGAAGCGGTGAGAATTTTCGTGATCGTGTTGATAATAACCCAATCGTTTTAGTTTTCAGGGAGTTTTTTCAGTTCGATCTTTTGATGTGATGATGATGTCGCGATCTAGTCTCTTAACGATCATCGATTTTTTGGCCCTCGGAGCTAGAGAAGGAACTACATTAATTAAAGTCACGGTCCTTAAGGAACTTCATTTCCGATGTAAAGATGATCTTGTCTGTCTCATCGTCACGGAATCAGTTGACGATGAAATCGTCCTTGGGGCTGAAGAGGTTAGACAGTTTCACCTGCAGAATGGTCGTCAGGAGGGTAGCCAAGATCTTCCATGAATCGTAGATTGCCCCACAAAGTGGGCAAATAAGCCTGTATCCTTAGTCTTAACGAGCGAGGTATCTCTCCTGGTATTAGACGTGTATTAGAAGTGACGATGACGATAATATATTCCCCAGGAACGAAGTCTTGACGGGTCTTTGCTAGATGGTGACCCATCACAGGCTCCCGAAGGAGTTTTGGAGTTTGTACTATTGATGTACAGTTTACAGCTATATGGCAGAGGCAGCCCTATCACAGGGGCACAGTGAGTTTGACTCAAGTGAAGCACCGTTTACAGCCCTATGGTGGGGGCAAACCTAAAACAAGGGCACGGTGAGTCTTAAGCACAAGTGGTGTAGCAGTTAGCAACAATCACCGCAGACGCTCTGTTCCTGGGAAACAGCTCGTCTTTGGTCCAGTGTGTACGATGGTGGGAGCCATCTTCGACTCAACAGACTCATCTGCTACCTTCCCCACTTTAACAGAGCTCGTAAGGAGTAACAGAGATTCTGGTGAAGGAGGGTTAAATTTCTCCTTGGTATGAGGCTCTCATCTCTCAAAAACTCTGCCGGAGGTTTGAGGCCGTCTGGGAGAAGTGATTGATTCGTCAGGAACTGCGTCCTGACACGGGTCTTAAACCTAAGATGACCCGCCTGAGGATCTCGAAGGAGATGTCAATATAATTCAATTATGCCCTGGCCGTGATCAGAGTTTTGCTGTAGTCCCTGTTTTCTGCACAGCAAACTATTTTATGTACAACAACGAGCTGGGACCATCAGGCCTCCCATCATTGTCTCGGGTCATTGTTGGGTCAGGTAATTGTGAAAATAAACACATGGACTCTGTTTTGTCTTCACAGTAGTTCTGAATGTTTCCTTTTCTTAGTCTGTCAGGTCGTATATGATATTGGTGAAGCACGTGAGTTGATATCAACTGATGACTCAGAGGTAGTATGGGATGTCCTGCTGTGCTCCTCACTGATGACTGTTGTAATGCTATGGTTAAAGGACACAAGTGCAACTAATGTGACATTTTATTGTGGCAACGTTTCGCTCTCCAGGAGCTTTGTCAAGCCGTTGAACGGCTTGACAAAGCTCCTGGAGAGCGAAATGATGCCACAATAAAAGTCACATTAGTTGCACTTGTGTCCTTTTACTTTACATATTGTCGGTAATTCTACCAACATTATTACAATACTATGATTGACATGTTGGCTGTAGTCTGTTCCTACAGCATGGGGCCTGCTGGCTGCCATTGTTTGAGCAGGAAACTCGGATGTCATCTGAGCGAGGGTGCGACCCCTCGCTGATATTTCCTCGGTTTCCTTAGTCGCTGTGGCTGGGGAAATGGCACTGTATTCCGTGTTACTGCAACCACCTCTGGACAAGGCTGCTACTTAGTGGTGAGGGCTCTGTTTGGCGTTGGAGGGTGGACAAGGGGGCTTTTCCATGATGCCTTGACCCGGCGGAACCTCTCCTGGCAGTGCAGGTTCCAGGTATGATGTTTCTTGCCGCATTTCGGACACCGAGGTTCCATAGCCTCTCTTTTTAGTTTATTCACAGTCCTTGGTCGGGTGAGATCCTCTGAAGATACCCCACACTTCTTTAAACTTACATGGGGCGCTGAGATGGTTGTATCTCTGACACCTGAAGCACTTTAAAGATTCTAGGTTGTACATCCTAACATAGTATTTTCCCCAGCAATCGAGATCCAGTCGAGCTGGGAGAGGTCTCCTATGTTGGATCATGATCTGCCTCGTTGCCGTCTTTCTTGGCTTGGAGTCGCTTAGCTTTTAGGATGTTTTCGTTACTGTGGATTGCATCAGTAGGCCTTTTGTCACCCGCTCTGTAGATTTTAGCTCTGTGAGAATGAGTGGTGACTCGCGGTCGTTCACTTTCTGCAGTACCTCATAGGCCTCTTATGTTTCGGGGAGAGAGAGTAAACTCTCCTTTCGGAACTGGGGATACTGATATCTTCAGGCCGTATTTTCTTTCCAGGTGAATTATAGCAGCATACGGGATGTCAAGGTGTCCTTTGTTGATGGTTTAGCTTGCCTGATCTGCAAGGAAACGCTGTGCCTTCCCTTGGACTTCGAAGATCGTACTTCCTGCCACCCTTTGCCATACGGTATTTCCGTGGTTGGGATTGGCATTTCTTCAGCCATACCTATCTCACTGGCCAGGCTGGTTTCACTTGCCTCGCTGTCCCATGAGTCCAGTGAGTGATCTCGCAGCTTCTTCGCCAGAACTGCACCCCCACATTTCTGTATGGGAGTACTAGGTTGTGTCCTTGTAATGTCGTGTCTTCATTTCGGAAGAAGCCATGTGCTTCTGTGTGCATGTCTCGTGACTCTCACTGGATATACTCAAAAAACTAATGGTTTCCCTTCAAAACGAATGTGGGAGAAGTGGAGAAAGCCAGAATATATACGAGAAGGGACGGAGAAAAAAGGTGGTGGTAGTGGAAGAGATAGTAGTAGTAGTAGTAGTAGTAGTGTTGATGGAGGGCATAGAATAGCGGCAGCAGTAGTAGTAGTAGTAGTAAAAGTAGCAGCAGTGACAGTAATAGAAGTAATGATGTAGCAGTAATAGTAGTAGGAGAAGTAATGGCGAAGGAGTGAAAAAGTTAGCAGTAGCGGTCACAACCGGACGAGGAAAAAGGCAGAGGAAGACCGAAGATCATAGGAAAAGGGAGGGGAAAGAAGGTAGTAGTAGTAGTAGTAGTCGTAGTGGTGGTGGAAATAGTAAAGCAGCAGTGACAGAGGTAGAAATAAGGATGTAGTAGTAGTGGAAGATGAAGGAAAAATAATGACAGTGCACTAGTAGTAGTAGTGAAGAAAGAACATCAACAACATAGTAGTAGTAATATTCCTGTTCCTATTGACTACAACTACTTCTATTTTTTCACTACTACTGCCATTAGTTTTCCACTACTACTTCTGCTACCTCCTCATTTTGACCTCTATCACTGTTGCCATAAAACTGCTGTTGTTGCTACCATCCTCCCTCCCTCCCGTTCTGTCTTTGGTATTTCTCTGCCTCCTTCACGTTCAGTTGTGACTGCTACTAATTCTTTCACTGCTTCACTATCACAGCTACCTCTACCACTAATGCTACTACTGCTACCACTACTACTACTGCCTCATTACCACTACTATTACTACTACCTCATTAGCACTACTACCTCATTAGCACTACTACCTCATTACCACTACTGTTACCTCATTGCCACCACTACTACTATCACAGTACCAGAATCAGCACTGGGTGACACAGCTAGCAGGGGAACAGGAAGCAGCAATGGCAAATCATTCTTTCTGAGGAAACGTGGAGGTAGACTCAGCCGTTCTCCCGGCCTGAATGCTCGCTCGAGGGTGGTAGGAGACGATGTGAGGGAAGGGGGGAGGTTGTGAGGCTGATGAAGAGGGAAGAGGGAAGAGGGCGTAGGGGTGTGTTGAAGCATGGTGCGGGGGTTTTGAGGTGGTGAAGTGGTGTGTGGTGTGGGGATGTTGAGATGGTGGTGGTGTTGAGGTATGGCATGCATTAATGAGCAAGAGATGGAGGGAGGCCAGGCGGTAAGGTGAGGCAACAATACATTCACCTGCCTGTTACATCTGTGTTACGTAGACTTGATGTTTGGTACTGACGCGTTGAGATTGTGTTGACTGGCTAACACTGTGAAGTTGTTGATCATATTAGTGGATGAAAAACACAGCATGAGGCCTCACACAAGAACCTACACTACACACCTTACAACAACATGCAGACCTGGCCCCGGGCCGGGCCGTGAGAATTGGAAAACTCCTGAAACAAGTCACAGGTAAATCACACTTTTAAAAGATGTAAAAACTTAGTCACTCAATGATCCAGGTCACTAGTTGTAATAATAATGACCCAAACTTAAAAGACTCGGTGGATAAACGGAGGAGACTAAAGGTGGGGAGAATTATCTAAAGAAAAAACGTCAAATTAACTTGATAATTTTATAGGGAAACAAAGAAAGCAATTAAATTATAATTCAAGTGAGGGTGGATATGTAAGTAAAGATAAATATCATCAAAGTTTCCTCCCAATATATTAAACATTAACCCGTCCTTCCCATTAACCATGAAGCTTGCGGTTGCTGACAGTGGTGTCTCCCGCGCTGCCACACGCTAGCCATCCATTTATGTAATGCTAGTTTTGGCAGAGAAGTGTGTTAATATTAGTTAATTTACGCTAAGTTAAATTAGCCTAACTAATTGTTCCACACACGGTATTGTGTCATTCTTCTTCTTCTTCTTCTTCTTCTTCTTCTTCTTCTTCTTCTTCTTCTTCTTCTTCTTCTTCTTCTTCTTCTTCTTCTTCTTCTTCTTCTTATTATTATTATTATTATTATTATTATTATTATTATTATTATTATTATTATTATTATTAATGTGAAGCAGTAAACCCGTGTGGGTCATTGAACACAAGGACTGGGCGTGTGGATTTTCCTTGTTCTGAGCATGAGCCAGGTATATACTACCTATTTCCATCAGAACACTGCCGTCCAGCAATACACTCACTGATGTCACTCACACCTATATGAACTCACTGACACACTTTGGGTGGTTTGGAATATAACTGATTGGCTGACTGATAGGTAAAGGCAGATGAAGGGGGGTTAGAGGAATGGCATTTAACAGCTTGATACCTGAAATTTGCCTGAAGACAGTTTCAGTGGTCAGTGTCCCTACAGCTCGGCCCAACACCTGGCCTGATCAAACAGGCTTTTGGTACTAGCCACACGCAGCCCAACGTATGTACCACAGCCTAGCTGATCAAGGACTGACTTGAGAAACTTATTAAGGGCCCACTTAAAGACAACCAGTAGTCTGTAATTCTTATGTATGAAGAGTGTTGAAGTCTCGTTCCCTTTACACATACTGTGTTATCCCGAAGCTCAGATGACTTCTTGTCCGTCCAAGTGACTGCTGTAGCTAGTTGCATGTTAACTATCTTATTTATACTAATATGCTAAATAAGTGCGAACTGTTATGTTGCTTAGACAGGGCGGGAAGGTTTACCTGTTGAGGGTTCCGAGGGTCATCACCCTGCATCCCCAGGGTCAGTCAGGCTGTTGGAGGTTGCCCCATGTCCAAAATAGATACCACAGCCTGGTTAACTAAACAGTCACTAGATGAGCACTGCCTGGGAATCTTGTTCGTCTCAGTAGCAGTATTGAGTCCTGCTGACTGCGATCTTTCTCTGTATATACCCGCTTGTTTTTGCGTGGTGCATTGATATAAAATCGCCTGAGAGGTCAGAGCATACAGGAGGAGATTGAAATAGCTTGAATCCATGCTTGAGGATCACTGACGTGCCCGGGCTGGGAAAGAAACATGGCTTGTGAACCACGCTGCCCTGCTTATGTGGCATTTGTGGTCCAGTAGATAAGAGCGCTGCCTGGGAATCTTGTCAGACTCAGTAGCAGTATCGAGTCCTGCTGACTTCGATCCTTGTATATATCTACTTGTTTCTGCGTGGTGCATATGTGTGTGTATATATATATATATATATATATATATATATATATATATATATATATATATATATATATATATATGCAATAAGATCACAGTAAACAGGTGATTTCAGAATATGCAAAACAACCACTCTGAAAGAATAAGAAATTCCAAGCGCTTTCGTGACTACTCACATTGATAATGTGAGTAGTCACGAAAGCGCTTGGAATTTCTTATTTTTTCAGAGTGGTTGTTTTGCATATATATATATATATATATATATATATATATATATATATATATATATATATATATATATATATATATATATATATATATATATATATATATATATATATATATATATATATATATATATATATATATATATATATATATATATATATATGTGTGTGTGTGTGTGTGTGTGTGTGTGTGTGTATATATATAATATATATATATATATATATATATATATATATATATATATATATATATATATATATATATATATATATATATATGTCGTGCCGAATATGTAAAACTGGTCGATTAGCAAGAACTCATTTAAAATTAAGTCCTTTCTAAAAATTTCTCTTATACGTTTAAAGATATATTTTTTTCATTAATGTTAATGTAAATTTTTTTAATTTTGCTCCAAAAGAATCTTAGAAAATTTCCCTACCTTATTATAACAAGAACAATTTATTTTAGCCTAACCCAACTAAATATATTTTAGATTTGTTTACAATAATTTAATACTAAACAAACACAGTGAAATATATTTTTTCGTTAGGTTCAGAATGATTTTGGCGAAATTATTGCATACACAAATTTTCGCTTGTCCTATATGGCAAGATGAGCATTGCCATTTAAGCCAAGATGGCAAGTTCTGCCTATTCGGCACGACATATATATATATATATATATATATATATATATATATATATATATATATATATATATGTGTGTGTGTGTGTGTGTGTGTGTGTGTGTGTGTGTGTGTGTGTGTGTGTGTGTGTGTGTGTGTGTGTGTGTGTGTGTGTGTGTGTCTGTGCGTGTGCGCTCACCTAGTTGTACTCACCTAGTGGTTGCAGGGGTCGAGTCAAAGCTCCTGCCCGCACATCTTCACTGGTTGTCACTAGGTGACTTTTTGCTCCGTGAGCTTTATCATACCTCTTAAAGCAGTGTTTGGATCCTGCCTCCACTACATAAGTTCCCAGACTATTCCACTTCCTCACAACTCTGTGACTGACGAAATACTTCCTAACATCCCTGTGATTCATCTTTATCTTCCAACTGTGCCCCCTTGTTGCTGTGTCTCTTTTCTGGAATTTCCTGTCTGTTTACACCTTGTCGATTCTTGTCAGTATTTTATAAGTCGTTATCATATCCCCTCTATCTCTCCTGTCCTCCAGTGTTGTCAGGTCGATTTCCCTTAACCTCTCTTCGTATGACATGCCCCTTAACTCCAGGACTAGTCTTGTTGCTAACCTTTGTACTTTCTATAGTTTCCTTACGTGCTTGGCTAGGTGTGGGTTCCAAAGTGGTTCTGCATATTCCAATGCAGGCCTAACATACACACTGTACAGGGTCCTGAAAGATTCCTTATTAATTAAGATGTCGGAAGCTCTTCTTAGCTTTGTTAGGCACCTGTATGATGCAGCAGTTATTCGGTTGATGTGCTCCTCAGGAGATGTGCCCAGTGTTATACTCACCCCAAGATCCTTTTCTTTGAATGAGGTTTGTAGTTTCTGGCCCCCTAGACTGTACTCCATCTGCGGTCTTCTTTGCCCTTCCCCAATCTTCATGACGTTGCACTTGGTGGTGCTGAACTCCAGGAGACAGTTGCTGGACCATGCCTGCAGCCTGTCCAGATCCCTTTGTAGTTCTGTCTGAACCTCATCTGATTGAATTCTTCTCATCAACTTCACATCATCTGCAAACAGAGACACTTCTGAGTCTATTCCTTCCGTCATGTCGTTCACAAATACCAGAAACAGCGCTGGTCCTAGGGCTGACTCCTGTGGTACATTGCTCGTCACAGGCTCCCACACTGACACCTCACCACGTATCATGACTGTTGTCTTCCTGACAGGTATTCCCTGATCCATTGCAGTGCCTTCTCTGTTGTCCCTGCCTGGTTCTGTAGCTTTTGCACTAATCTCTTGTGTGAAACTGTGTCAAATGCCTTCTTATATTCCAAGAAAATGCAGTCTACCCACCCCTCTTCTCTTGTCTTACTGCAGTCACCCTGTCATAGAACTCCAGTAGGTTTGTGTCAGAATTTCCCATCCTTGAAACTGGGCTGGCTGTCGTTGATAAACTCATTCCTTTCTAGGTGCTCCACCACTCTTCTCCTGATAATCTTCTCCATGACCTTGCATACTATACATGTCAGTGACACTGGTCTGCAGTTTAATACTTCGTGTCTGTCTCCTTTTTTAAAAACTGGGACTACATTTGCTGTCTTCCACACCTCAGGTAGTTGCCCTGTTTTGATAGCTGTGTTGAAGATTGTTGTTAGTGGTACACATAGCACCTCTGCTCCCTCTGAGGACCCATGGAGAGATGTTAATCGGCCCCATCGCCTTTGAGGTATCTAGCTCGCTTAGCAGCCTCTTCACTTCTCCCTCGGTTGTATGTATTGTGTCCAGTACTTGATGGTGCACCCCACGTCTCTGTCTTTCTGGAGCCCCTTCTGTCTCCTCTTTGAACGCTTCTTTGAATCTCATGTTGAGCTAATCACATACTTCATGGTTGTTTCTTGTGATCTCCCCTCCTTTCTTAAGCCTGATTACCTGGTCCTTGACTGTTGTTTTCCTCCTGATGTGGCTGTACAACAGCTTCGGGTCAGATTTGGCTTTCTCTGCTATGTCATATTCGTATTGTTGTTGGGCCTCCCTTCTTTCCTGTGCATATTCATTTCTGGCCGTATCACTGCTCTCCTTATTCTCCTGGGTCCTTTGCTTCCTATAATTCTTCCATTCTCTAGCATTCTCTACACCTTCGGGTGAACCAATGGCTCATCCTGGCTTTCTCGTTATTTATGTTACTCTTGGGTACAAACCTTTCCTCAGCTTCCTTGCATATTGTTGTCACATATTCCATCACCTCATTTACTGACTTCTTTGTCCCACTGAACCTCGTTCAGGAATTTCTTCATGCCTGTGTAGTCCCCTCTCATGTAGTTTGGCTTCATTCGTCCTGCCCTTCCTGCTTCCCTCTCACTTGTAACTCTGCTATGTAATCAAAGCTCAGAACCACGTGATCACTGATCCCGAGCAGTCTTTCATATGTGATATCCTCAATATCTGCACTACTCAAGGTGAATACTAGGTCCAGTCTTATTGGTTCATCCTCTCCTCTCTCTCTCCGGTAGTGTCCTTTAGGTGTTGGTACACGAGGTTTTCCAGTACCACCTCCATCATCTTAGCCCTCCATGTTTCTGCCCCCACCCCCACACACAAACAGCACACACACACACACATTACAACACCTAACCCATAAAAAATGGTGGCTCAGAAGGGAAGTTGAAGGGCAGGTGATCAGAGGAAAATGGTTCTGGTAAGGAAGAATGGAAGGAAGAGTAATGTAAAAGGATGGAACAAGGGTGGGAGAGCAAACTAGGTGAGCTTTCTGCAAAAATGGAGAAGCAGAGAAGAAACGGGAGTCATGAGTTATGGTAAGGCCTTATCAGTCCACCAAGCAGGGCTGAGGTATGAAGGGGTAGAGCAGTTGGGAGAAGAGATAGCAGTAAGGGAGGGAGAGAAGGTGGAGAGAGGGATAGGTTTCATGCAGAGGCATGGCCATACCACCAAGAGTTACAGGAAAGAATAAGGGAGACAATGGCCTTGTACATACAGGATACAGAGGCAAAGGCATTGGGAGGAGGAGAGGGAGAAGTCAGTGTTTATTCATGGGCTTCAAGAGAGCAAGGGGAGGACACACAATGAAAGATAGCAGGAAGAAAAACAGGAAATTGAAAACTTCAAAGAAATTGGCTAGGAGAACATGACTGAGATAGTGAATTTTCAGAGAATAGAGGTAACTTGAAGGGTAGAAATCTGTTGGTCAAACTGATTTTCAAGACAGAAATGGTGCAAAACAGGATCCTGCAAGAGAAACCACAGTTGAAGTAATCATCAACATACAAGAGGGTGTTCCTAGACAGAGACAGAACAAGAACATAACAACAGCAGCTGAGGGACAGGACACAGAAGTGAAAGGGGCTAGGAAGAGAAACAAGGACAGAATCAGCAGAGGACAACCAGAGCAGGGCAGAGCAACAAGTGCAAGCACACACAGAACCACCCCCAGAGCCCCACTACCAAACACGTTATCCCACCACAAACCACATTCCACACTTACAGCTCCCACTCCATACTATGCTGTAGAATCCCACAGCACACTGCCAGGTCCCCCCACCTTCACAGACCCTCCAAACACAGTGTTGGAGAGGAAACTGAAGGTATGGTACACCAATGCTGGTGGAATAACGAAAAAGTGGGAGGAGTGGCACCAAAGAGTCAAAGAGGCATCACCAGACATCATAGCTCTCACAGAAACCAAGGTCACAGGAATGATAACAGATGCCATCTTTCCAACAGGATATCAGATCCTGAGGAAAGATAGAGGGAACGGAGGGGGTAGAGGAGTGGCACTGCTCACAAAAAGCTGATGAGATTTTAATGAGCTGGAGAGAGGAGAAGCAAGAGACTACATAATAGGAACACTTCAGTCTGGAGGTCCCAGGGTGGTAATTGCAGTGATGTATAACCCACCACAGAACAGCAGGAGGCCAAGGCAAGAGTATGATGAGAGTAATACAGCGATGGTTGATACACTGGCTGAAGTGGCCAGAAGGGCACATGTGAGCGTGGCAAAGCTGCTGATTATGGGTGACTTCAGTCATAAGGAAATAGACTGGGAGAACCTGGAGCGACATGTGCGTGTGTTTAGAAATCGCAGAACAAGTGAAATGTTCACAAACACTAATCACAGGCCGAAAGAGATTCGAACCTACGAACCTTGGGACAAAGTACACAGTACTCGATACATGCACCTTCCTGAATTCTGGCTGCTTTAGACCAAAACGTCTAAGGTAAGGTGGGCAATAAGTATTGGCCAGTGTGATTCCGTGAACAGAGTAGTATGTAGCGTGTCTCAAGTTTCGTAAGTTCGAGTCTCCTTCTGCCTGAGATTAATGTTTGTTATATATATATATATATATATATATATATATATATATATATATATATATATATATATATATATATATATATATATATATATATATATATATATATATATATGTCGTATATATGTCGTGCCGAATAGGCAGAACTTGCGATCTTGGCTTAAATAGCAACGCTCAAGATTGCAAGTTCTGCCTATTCGGCACGACATATATATATATATATATATATATATATATATATATATATATATATATATATATATATATATATATATATATATATATATATATATGTCGTGCCGAATAGGCAGAACTTGCGATCTTGGCTTAAATAGCAACGCTCATCTTGCCATATAGGACAAATGAAAATTTGTGTATGCAATAATTTCGCCAAAATCATTGTTAACCTAACGAAAAAAATATATTTAGCTGTGTTTGTTTAGTATTAAATTTTTATTTTATTTTTTTTTATTATCACACTGGCCGATTCCCACCAAGGCAGGGTGGCCCGAAAAAGAAAAACTTTCACCATCATTCACTCCATCACTGTCTTGCTAGAAGGGTGCTTTACACTACAGTTTTTAAACTGCAACATTAACACCCCTCCTTCAGAGTGCAGGCACTGTACTTCCCATCTCCAGGACTCAAGTCCGGCCTGCCGGTTTCCCAGAACCCCTTCATAAATGTTACTTTGCTCACACTCCAACAGCACGTCAAGTATTAAAAACCATTTGTCTCCATTCACTCCTATCAAACACGCTCACGCATGCCTGCTGGAAGTTCAAGCCCCTCGCACACAAAACCTCCTTTACCCCCTCCCTCCAACCTTTCCTAGGCCGACCCCTACCCCGCCTTCCTTCCACTACAGACTGATACACTCTTGAAGTCACTCTGTTTCGCTCCATTCTCTCTACATGTCCGAACCACCTCAACAACCCTTCCTCAGCCCTCTGGACAACAGTTTTGGTAATCCCGCACCTCCTCCTAACTTCCAAACTACGAATTCTCTGCATTATATTCACACCACACATTGCCCTCAGACATGACATCTTCACTGCCTCCAGCCTTCTCCTTGCTGCAACATTCATCACCCATGCTTCACACCCATATAAGAGCGTTGGTAAAACTATACTCTCATACATTCCCCTCTTTGCCTCCAAGGACAAAGTTCTTTGTCTGCACAGACTCCTAAGTGCACCACTCACCCTTTTCCCCTCATCAATTCTATGATTCACCTCATCTTTCATAGACCCATCCGCTGACACGTCCACTCCCAAATATCTGAATACATTCACCTCCTCCATATCCAATCTGATATCAATCCATCACCTAATCTTTTTGTTATCCTCATAACCTTACTCTTTCCTGTATTCACTTTTAATTTTCTTCTTTTGCACACCCTACCAAATTCATCCACCAATCTCTGCAACTTCTCTTCAGAATCTCCCAAGAGCACAGTGTCATCAGCAAAGAGCAACTGTGACAACTCCCACTTTATGTGTGATTCTTTATCTTTTAACTCCACGCCTCTTGCCAAGACCCTCGCATTTACTTCTCTTACAACCCCATCTATAAATATATTAAACAACCACGGTGACATCACACATGCTTGTCTAAGGCCTACTTTTACTGGGAAATAATTTCCCTCTTTCCTACATACTCTAACTTGAGCCTCACTATCCTCGTAAAAACTCTTCACTGCTTTCAGTAACCTACCTCCTACACCATACACCTGCAACATCTGCCACATTGCCCCCCTATCCACCCTGTCATACGCCTTTTCCAAATCCATTAATGCCACAAAGACCTCTTTAGCCTTATCTAAATACTGTTCACTTATATGTTTCACTGTAAACACCTGGTCCACACCCCCCATACCTTTCCTAAAGCCTCCTTGTTCATCTGCTATCCTATTCTCCGTCTTACTCTTAATTCTTTCAATAATAACTCTACCATACACTTTACCAGGTATACTCAACAGACTTATCCCCCTATAATTTTTGCACTCTCTCTTGTCCCCTTTGCCTTTATACAAAGGAACTATGCATGCTCTCTGCCAATCCCTAGGTACCTTACCCTCTTCCATGCATTCATTAAATAATTGCACCAACCACTCCAAAACTATATCCCCACCTGCTTTTAACATTTCTATCTTTATCCCATCAATCAAATCTAAAATATATTTAGTTGGGTTAGGGTAAAATAAATTACACTTGTTATAATAAGGTTTGGTTAGTTTTCTAAGATTCTTTTAGTGCAAAATTAAATTTTTTTACATTAACATTAATGAAAAATATATATCTTTAAACGTATAAGAGAAAATTTTATAAATACTTAATTTTAAATGAGTTCTTGCTAATTGACCAGTTTTACATATTCGGCACGACATATATATATATATATATATATATATATATATATATATATATATATATATATATATATATATATATATATATATATATATATATATATATATATATATATATATATATATATATATATGTCGTGCCGAATAGACAGAACTTGCGATCTTGGCTTAAATAGCAACGCTCATCTTGCCATATAGGACAAGTGAAAATTTGTGTATGCAATAATTTCGCCAAACTCATTCTGAACCTAACGAAAAAAATATATTTCACAGTGTTTGTTTAGTATTAAATTATTGTAAACGTATTTAAAACCTATTTAGTTGGGTTAGGCTAAAATAAATTGTTCTTGTTATAATAAGGTTCGGTAAGTTTTCTAAGATTCTTCTGGTGCAAAATTAAAATTTTTTACATTAACATTAATGGAAAAAATATATCTTTAAACTTATAAGATAAAATTTCAGAAAGGACCTAATTTTAAATGAGTTCTTACTAATTGACCAGTTTTACATATTCGGCACGACACACACACACACACACACACACACACACACACACACACACACACACACACACACACACACACACACACACACACACACACACACACATGACGGAAGGAATAGACTCTGAGGTGTCCCTGTTTGCAGATGACGTGAAGTTGATGAGAAGAATTCATTCGATCGAAGACCAGGCAGAACTACAAAGGGATCTGGACAGGCTGCAGACCTGGTCCAGCAATTGGCTCCTGGAGTTCAATCCCACCAAGTGCAAAGTCATGAAGATTGGGGAAGGGCAAAGAAGACCGCAGACGGAGTACAGTCTAGGGGGCCAGAGACTACAAACATCACTCAAGGAAAAAGATCTTGGGGTGAGTATGACACCAGGCACATCTCCTGAAGTGCACATCAATCAAATAACTGCTGCAGCATATGGGCGCCTAGCAAACCTCAGAACAGCATTCCGACATCTTAATAAGGAATCGTTCAGGACCCTGTACACCGTGTACGTTAGGCCCATATTGGAGTATGCGGCACCAGTTTGGAAACCACACCTAGCCAAGCACGTAAAGAAACTAGAGAAAGTGCAAAGGTTTGCAACAAGACTAGTCCCAGAGCTAAGAGGTATGTCCTACGAGGAGAGGTTTAGGGAAATCAACCTGACGACACTGGAGGACAGGAGAGGTAGGGGGGACATGATAACGACATACAAAATACTGAGAGGAATTGACAAGGTGGACAAAGACAGGATGTTCCAGAGATTGGACACAGTAACGAGGGGACACAGTTGGAAGTTGAAGACACAGATGAATCACAGGGATGTTAGGAAGTATTTCTTCAGCCACAGAGTAGTCAGTAAGTGGAATAGTTTGGGAAGCGATGTAGTGGAGGCAGGATCCATACATAGCTTTAAGCAGAGGTATGATAAAGCTCACTTTTTAGAGAGAGTGACCTAATAGCGATCAGTGAAGAGGCGGGGCCAGGAGCTCGGACTCGACCCCCGCAACCTCAACTAGGTGAGTACACACACACACACACACACACACACACACACATATATATATATATATATATATATATATATATATATATATATATGCAAGGAATTCGCAAGAGCAGGCGAAATATACACAAACACTGATCTCTGGCTGAGGGAGACTCGAACCTTGGGCCAAGGTACGCAGTGCTTTACCAATCTACCCACACTGGACAACACCTTGGCGTGTAGCTAGCGCTACACGTTTGATCCAAGGCAGCCAGCTTTCAGGGAGAAGGCTTACAGCTTTTCGTCTCATTCCTGCACGCATCAGCCTTCCTAGAGATATTAACAATGCAAGGAATTCGCAAGAGCAGGCGAAATATATACAAACATTGATCTCTGGCTGAAGGAGACTCGAACCTACGACCCTTGGGACAAGGTACGCAGTGTTTGTGTATATTTCGCCTGCTCTTGCGAATTCCTTGCATTGTTAATATCTCTAGGAAGACTGATGCATGCAGGAATGAGATGAAAAGCTGTAAGCCTTCTCCCTGAAAGCTGGCTGCCTTGGATCAAACGTGTAGCGCTATCTACACGCCAAGGTATTGTCCAGTGTGGGTAGATTGGTAAAGCACTGCGTACCTTGTCCCAAGGTTCTTAGGTTCGAGTCTCCTTCAGCCAGAGATCAGTGTTTGTGTATATTTCGCCTGCTCTTGCGAATTCCTTGCATTGTTAATATCTCTAGGAAGGCTGATGCATGCAGGGGATGAGATGAAAAGCTGTAAATCTTCTCCCTGAAAGCTGGCTGCCTTGGATCAAACGTGTAGCGCTAGCTACACGCCAAGGTGTGGGTAGATTGGTAAAGCACTGCGTACCTTGTCCCAAGGTTCGTAGGTTCGAGTCTCCTTCAGGCAGAGCTCAGTAAACAGGTGATTTCAGAATATGCAAAACAACCACTCTGAAAGAATAGAGAAATTCCAAGGGCTTTCGTGACTACTCACATTATCAATGTGAGTAGTCACGAAAGCGCTTGGAATTTCTCTATTCTTTCAGAGTGGTTGTTTTGCATATATATATATATATATATATATATATATATATATATATATATATATATATATATATATATATATATATATATATATATATATATATATAATCATAGAAAAGCAGATGCAAATATTCACAAATGGCAGATACAAATCGATTAATCACGATTTATTGGCGGCAACCTTGGAGAAGAGGACCTAAGGAAGGCTTGACAGCTTGAGTACAGGGAGGAAGCACGTCTGTCTCTGGCTTACCTGACGCACTAGTGACCCTCCTACGCTTGTTGCTGTGCACAGGTTATTTACAGCAGACAAATATTTTAGAAATAACTCGATTTCAAACAAACTACTGAACGGGTGAGGTTAGAACCCATGGCAAGTGAGTGGTAAAACTCTAGGCCTTGAGTTTTACGATTCATTTGCCATAGGTTCTAATACCACCCGTTGCGTGGTTTATTTAGATATAACTGACAGATTCTTTTTTTTTTAACGAAGCATTACTAAACTACCTTAAAGATAATACATTTCCATCCCATTTTTTGGGGAAAAAGTGAAATTTTGAATATGGCAACAGTTTGGTATGTAACCCATTTTATACAACACATTTGCCCCAATTAACGAAACTTGACAAAATACGCTATACTTGATATTACTTCACACACGTTTTCTAAACATTACACCATTTAGTGAACAATGTAAAACAAATTGAAAACAAATATAGGCTTACCTTTAAAAATTGTGACGTTCTTAGCTGACGTCGGTCTGATCTAGCCCCTTCACTTGAGTTCTGTATAGTCCTTGTGGCTTAGCGCTTCTTTTTGATTATAATAATAATTCACTTGAGTTAGTTAACTATCACTTTATCTAATATCTCCCTGGTTTAGCAAACAGTAACACGGCCTGTTACTGGTTTTGCCTCTAGGCATACTAAATCATGAAATTGTACGAAAATAAAAATAAAAAACTGTCGAAACAGTGTGATCAAAATTCTGTACTGATGCTCCGGGCAACTTGTAAACAGCAAACAATAAGATAAGATAAGATAAGATTTTGTTCGGATTTTTAACCCCGGAGGGTTAGCCACCCAGGATAACCCAAGAAAGTCAGTGCGTCATCGAGGACTGTCTAACTTATTTCCATTGGGGTCCTTAATCTTGTCCCCCAGGATGCGACCCACACCAGTCGACTAACACCCAGGTACCTATTTGCTGCTAGGTGAACAGGACAATAGGTGTAAGGAAACGTGTCGGAATTTCCACCCGCCGGGAATCGAACCCGGGCCCTCCGTGTGTGAAGCGGGAGCTTTAGCCACCAGACCACCGGGCCACAATAACAGTGGTGGCAACCTCTACTCTCTTGTATGTATCCTGGAAGATGTTGCTGCACCTCTTCAAACCCATTGTGCCGTAAAATCTATGAGCAAATATTTGAATAAATCGTGGTAAAATCGAATGTCAGCCTGTGGTACGTGACGTAATTAATAACATATCGACGTTGCCCTAACCCAACTAACAAGCTGTAAACAGACTTTGTTTTAAGCATGTCAAGAAAACACTGTTGGTATTAGGAGGATAGACTGCTATGTACAATTAATGTGTTGCAGTATGATGGTTATGCTAGTATATGACTTGTTAGCAATAATTGCATGGTCGATCGTAGTCGTAGTTGTGTGTTTTTGTGTTGGTAGAGTTGGGGTTGGTCGGGGTTGGGATAATTACTAGAAGAGGTTAAAAGCACTTTCAGGTAAGTGCCAGGAGTCGCATTCACTTACGCTATCCCCCTTTCCCCTCCAAGCTGCCAACTCTGTCAAGGTGAAATTCCCCTTCAAGATGCCACCCATCCTGTCAAGGTGTCACCCTCCGTCCAGGCGCACCTTCAACCGTACAGGTGCTGTCTACCACCCCCGACTTGTGTCAGGGTAAATCCCACTCTGTAATGCTACCATGAAACTTTCACACTGATTCACTTTTCCCTGCCTGCCACTCTGTGATGCATGCCGCTCAAATACCGCCGTCCAACCCACATTACCGAGATGCATGCATGCATGCATATTATTATTATTATTATTATATATATATATATATATATATTATATATATATATATATATATATATATATATATATATATATATATATATATATATATATATATATATATATATGTTTATATATATTTTAAGAAAAACAGGATAAATAAGTATACAAGATATGACGTAGGGCGAAATGACAGTAGTTTGTTGGATTATGTATTGGTAGATAAAAGACTGTTGAGCAGACTTCAGGATGTACATGTTTATAGAGAGGCCACAGATATATCAGATCACTTTTTAGTTGTAGCTACACTGAGAGTAAAAGGTAGATGGGATACAAGGAGAATAGAAGCATCAGGGAAGAGAGAGGTGAAGGTTTATAAACTAAAAGAGGAGGCAGTAAGGGTAAGATATAAACAGCTATTGGAGGATAGATGGGCTAATGAGAGCATAGGCAATGGGGTCGAAGAGGTATGGGGTAGGTTTAAAAATGTAGTGTTAGAGTGTTCAGCAGAAGTTTGTGGTTACAGGAAAGTAGGTGTGGGAGGGAAGAGGAGCAATTGGTGGAATGATGTAAAGAGAGTAGTAAGGGAGAAAAAGTTAGCATATGAAAAGTTTTTACAAAGTAGAAGTGATGCAAGGAGGGAAGAGTATATGGAGAAAAAGAGACAGGTTAAGAGAGTGGAGAAGCAATGTAAAAAGAGAGCAAATGAGAGAGTGGGTGAGATGTTATCAACAAATTTTGTTGAAAATAAGAAAAACGTTTTGGAGTGAGAGTAACAAGTTAAGAAAGCCTAGAGAACAAATGGATTTGTCAGTTAAAAATAGGAGAGGAGAGTTATTAAATGGAGAGTTAGAGGTACTGGGAAGATGGAGGGAATATTTTGAGGAATTGTTAAATGTTGATGAAGATAGGGAAGCTGTGATTTCGTGTATTGGGCAAGGAGGAATAACATCTTGTAGGAGTGAGGAAGAGCCAGTTGTGAGTGTGGGGGAAGTTCGTGAGGCAGTAGGTAAAATGAAAGGGGGTAAGGCAGCTGGGATTGATGGGATAAAGAGAGAAATGTTAAAAGTAGGTGGGGATATAGTTTTGGAGTGGTTGGTGTTATTATTTAATAAATGTATGGAAGAGGGTAAGGTACCTAGGGATTTGCAGAGAGCATGCATAGTTCCTTTGTATAAAGGCAAAGGGGACAAAAGAGAGTGCAAAAATTATAGGGGGATAAGTCAGTTGAGTATACCTGGTAAAGTGTATGGTAGAGTTATTATTGAAAGAATTAAGAGTAAGACGGAGAATAGGATAGCAGATGAACAAGGAGGCTTTAGGAAAGGTAGGGGGTGTGTGGACCAGGTGTTTACAGTGAAACATGTAAGTGAACAGTATTTAGATAAGGCTAAAGAGGTTTTTGTGGCATTTATGGATTTCGAAAAGGCGTACGACAGGGTGGATAGGGGGGCAATGTGGCAGATGTTGCAGGTGTATGGTATAGGAGGTAGGTTACTGAAAGAAGTGAAGAGTTTTTACGAGGATAGTGAGGCTCAAGTTAGAGTATGTAGGAAAGAGGGAGATTATTTCCCAGTAAAAGTAGGCCTTAGACAAGGATGTGTGATGTCACCGTGGTTGTTTAATATATTTATAGATGGGGTTGTAAGAGAAGTAAATGCGAGGGTCTTGGCAAGATGCGTGGAGTTAAAAGATAAAGAATCACACATTAAGTGGGAGTTGTCACAGTTGCTTTTTGCTGATGACACTGTGCTCTTGGGAGATTCTGAAGAGAAGTTGCAGAGGTTGGTGGATGAATTTGGTAGGGTATGTAAAAGAAGAAAATTGAAAGTGAATACAGGAAAGAGTAAGGTTATGAGGATAACAAAAAGATTAGGTGATGAAAGATTGGATATCAGACTGGAGGGAGAGAGTATGGAGGAGGTGAATGTATTCAGATATTTGGGAGTGGACATGTCAGCGGATGGGTCTATGAAAGATGAGGTGAATCATAGAATTGATGAGGGGAAAAGGGTGAGCGGTGCACTTTGGAGTCTGTGGAGACAAAGAACTTTGTCCTTGGAGGCAAAGAGGGGAATGTATGTGAGTATAGTTTTACCGATGCTCTTATGTGGGTGTGAAGCATGGGTGATGAATGTTGCAGCAAGGAGAAGGCTGGAGGCAGTGGAGATGTCATGTCTGAGGGCAATGTGTGGTGTGAATATAATGCAGAGAATTCGTAGTTTGGAAGTTAGGAGGAGGTGTGGGATTGCCAAAACAGTTGTCCAGAGGGCTGAGGAAGGGTTGTTGAGGTGGTTCGGACATGTAGAGAGAATGGAGCAAAACAGAATGACTTCAAGAGCGTATCAGTCTGTAGCGGAAGGAAGGCGGGGTAGGGGTCGGCCTAGGAAAGGTTGGAGGGAGGAAGTAAAGGAGGTTTTGTGTGCGAGGGGCTTGGACTTCCAGCAGGCATGCGTGAGCATGTTTGATAGGAGTGAATGGAGACAAATGGTTTTTAATACTTGACGTGCTGTTGGAGTGTGAGCAAAGTAACATTTATGAAGGTATTCAGGGAAACCGGCAGGCCGGACTTGAGTCCTGGAGATGGGAAGTACAGTGCCTGCACTCTGAAGGAGGGGTGTTAATGTTGCAGTTTAAAAACTGTAGTGTAAAACACCCTTCTGGCAAGACAGTGATGGAGTGAATGATGGTGAAAGTTTTTCTTTTTCGGGCCACCCTGCCTTGGTGGGAATTGGCCAGTGTGTTAATAATAAAAAAAAAATAATATATATGTATGTTGACAATCGCAGACAGGCGATCTATGCAAGACAAGCCACGGGGGGTGAAAATCTTTAGCTCAAGTACTTTCACACTACTCAGTATGTCATCAGGAGCTGTGCAATGTAGCAACTGAAGCAGGAGAAGTTTTCTCAGAGTAGATCCGGACCGCGCTACTCTGAGAGAACTTCCCCTGCTTCAGTTACTACCTTACAACATTGCATAGCTCCTGATGACGCACTGAGAAGTGTGAAAGCACTTGAGCTAAAGATTTCCACCCACCCCCCCGTGGCTTGTCTTGCATATATATATATATATATATATATATATATATATATATATATATATATATATATATATATATATATATATATATATATATATACATATACATATATATACAGTGAAGCATATATATGAAGAGTATTTAGATAAAGGTAGGGAAGTTTTCATTACATTTATGGATTTAGAAAAGGCATATGATAGAGTGGATAGGGGAGAAAAGTGGCAGATGTTGCAAGTATATGGAATAGGTGGTAAGTTACTAAATGTTGTAAAGTTTTTATGAGGATAGTGAGGCTCAGGTTAGGATGTGTAGAAGAGAGGGAGATTACTTCCCGGTTAAGGTGGGTCTTCGACAGGGATATGCATGGTTGTTTAATATATTTATAGATGGGGTTGCAAAAGAAGTAAATGCTAGGGTGTTCGGGAGAGGGGTGGTATTAAATTATGGGGAATCAAATACAAAATGGAAATTGACACAGTTACTTTTTGCTGATGATACTGTGCTTATGGGAGATTCTAAAGAAAAGTTGCAAGGGTTAATGGACGAGTTTGGGAGAGTGTGTAAAGGTAGAAAGTTGAAAGTGAACATAGAAAATAGTTAGGTGATGAGGGTATCAAATGATTTAGATAAAGAAAAGTTGGATATCAAATTGGAGAGGTGGAGTATGGAAGAAGTGAATGTTTTCAGATATTTGGAAGTTGACGTTTCAGCGGATGGATTATTTGAAGGATGAGGTTAACCATAGAATTGATGAAGGACAAAAGGTGAGTGGTGGGGACAAAAAAGTTATCTATGGAGGCCAACAAGAGAAGGCATGAAAGTATAGTGGTACAAACACTCTTATATGAGTGTGAAGCTTGGGTTGTAAATGCTGCAGTGAAGAGGCGGTTGGGAGAGGTAGAGATGTCCTGTCTAAGGGCAATGTGTGGTGTAAATATTATACAGAGAATTCGGAGTGTGGAAATCAGGAGAAGGTGTGGAGTTAATAAAAGTATTAGTCAGAGGGCTGAAGAGAGGTTGTTGAGGTGGTTTGGTCATTTAGAGAGAATGAATCAAAGTAGAATGACATGGAGAGCGTATAAATCTGTAGGGGAAGGAAGGCGGGGTAGGGGTCGTCCTCGAAAAGGTTGGAGGGAGGGGGTAAAGGATGTTTTGTGGGCGTGGGGATTGGACTTCCAGCAAGCATGTGTGAGCGTGTTAGATAGGGGTGAATGGAGACGAATGGTATTTGGGACCTGACGAGCTGTTGGAGTGTGAGCAGGGTAATATTTAGTGAAGGGATTCAGGGAAACCGGTTATTTTTATATAGCCGGACTTGAGTCCTGGAAATGAGAAGTACTTTAAAAGAGGGGTTTGAGATATTGGCAGTTTGGAGGGATGTGTTATATATCTTTATATATGCTACTGAATTGTTGTATCTGGGCGCTTCTGCAAAAACAGGGATTATGTGTGAGTGAGGTGAAAGTGTTGAATGATAATGAAAGTATTTTCTTTTTGGGGATTTTCTTTATTTTTGGGTCACCCTGTCTAGGTGGGAGGCGGCCGACTTGTTAAAAAAAATATATATATATAAATTATTGTACCCACGAACGAATGATATTGATCAATAACAACACTGCACCTAGCCAAGGCGTCATGTGTTTTCGCTCACCATGAGGTGGGCCAAAGCAACATGGGTTCGACTCCTTGGCTAGTCGCAGTGTTGTTATATATATATATATATATATATATATATATATATATATATATATATATATATATATATATATATATATATATATATATATTATATATATATATATATATATATATTATATATATATATATATATATATGACAGGGTGGATAGGGGGGCAATGTGGCAGATGTTGCAAGTGTATGGTGTAGGAGGTAGGTTACTGAAAGCAGTGAAGAGTTTTTACGAGGATAGTGAGGCTCAAGTTAGAGTATGTAGGAAAGAGGGAAATTTTTTCCCAGTAAAAGTAGGCCTTAGACAAGGATGTGTGATGTCACCGTGGTTGTTTAATATATTTATAGATGGGGTTGTAAGAGAAGTAAATGCGAGGGTCTTGGCAAGAGGCGTGGAGTTAAAAGATAAAGAATCACACACAAAGTGGGAGTTGTCACAGCTGCTCTTTGCTGATGACACTGTGCTCTTGGGAGATTCTGAAGAGAAGTTGCAGAGATTGGTGGATGAATTTGGTAGGGTGTGCAAAAGAAGAAAATTAAAGGTGAATACAGGAAAGAGTAAGGTTATGAGGATAACAAAAAGATTAGGTGATGAAAGATTGAATATCAGATTGGAGGGAGAGAGTATGGAGGAGGTGAACGTATTCAGATATTTGGGAGTGGACGTGTCAGCGGATGGGTCTATGAAAGATGAGGTGAATCATAGAATTGATGAGGGAAAAAGAGTGAGTGGTGCACTTAGGAGTCTGATGAGACAAAGAACTTTGTCCTTGGAGGCAAAGAGGGGAATGTATGAGAGTATAGTTTTACCAACGCTCTTATATGGGTGTGAAGCGTGGGTGATGAATGTTGCAGCGAGGAGAAGGCTGGAGGCAGTGGAGATGTCATGTCTGAGGGCAATGTGTGGTGTGAATATAATGCAGAGAATTCGTAGTTTGGAAGTTAGGAGGAGGTGCGGGATTACCAAAACTGTTGTCCAGAGGGCTGAGGAAGGGTTGTTGAGGTGGTTCGGACATGTAGAGAGAATGGAGCGAAACAGAATGACTTCAAGAGTGTATCAGTCTGTAGTGGAAGGAAGGCGGGGTAGGGGTCGGCCTAGGAAGGGTTGGAGGGAGGGGGTAAAGGAGGTTTTGTGTGCGAGGGGCTTGGACTTCCAGCAGGCATGCGTGAGCGTGTTTGATAGGAGTGAATGGAGACAAATGGTTTTTAATACTTGACGTGCTGTTGGAGTGTGAGCAAAGTAACATTTATGAAGGGATTCAGGGAAACCGGCAGGCCGGACTTGAGTCCTGGATATGGGAAGTACAGTGCCTGCACTCTGAAGGAGGGGTGTTAATGTTGCAGTTTAAAAACTGTAGTGTAAAGCACCCTTCTGGCAAGACAGTGATGGAGTGAATGATGGTGAAAGTTTTTCTTTTTCGGGCCACCCTGCCTTGGTGGGAATCGGCCGGTGTGATAATAAAAAAAAAAATATTATATATATATATATATATATATATATTATATATATTATATATATATATATATATATATATATGGGGCCCCCCACACCCTTCCCCATATGGGGTGGGATTTTGGGGGGTGGCATTCGGTTGTGCCTCGCATTCTGAGAGGTGCTAGCGGGTGTCACGCCACCATATTCTGTAAAAAACTTCCCCTCATTTCTCCTTTTGGCACCTTTGCAACAATGCATAGCTCCTGATGATGCACTGAGAAGTGTGAAAGTACTTGAGCTAAAGATTTCCGCTTCCCCCCTTGGCTTGTCTTACATGTATACATATACATATCGCGAAACAAGCTAGTAATATATGCAGTCCAACCATGAGTATAATGATAATAGATTAAGTAAAAGATGGTGAAATAGCTAGTTATTTGAAGAGTTAATTGATTATTGGAAATTTGATAGACTGATAAGCCAGATGATAGGTAGATAATTTGTTAGATAAGGCAGATGCAACTGATAAGAAGATACAGACACTGTACGCAGATAAGCATGTGGTCTGCAAGTTATAATCAACCTTCAGTCGATTTTGGGGAGATGGGGTGATCACCCCCGCGTCCTGGTCCCAGCCACGGCCCCAGACCGGGACCTCGGCCGCTTCTTCCTTCCTCCTAAGGATATTTTGAAGTCTTGACATACCGGCGTGAAATTAAAGATTCTTTAACGTTTTGTACTAAGACAGTAGGATGGTAGATAACGATCTAGAGAGGTGTAAATCTCCTGCCTGTTAAGCGCTTTGCACTCTGGTAGTGTTGGTAGTCTTAATTAGCTCTGTTACATTAACATTTAAGATGGTGGGTAAATCTTACAAATTTCCCCTTACACTCAGTTCTTATTCCTGTAATGTTTTCTCTCCAGTTTAAGAGGCGTGGTCGGAGACCGGGGCGAGGGACCATAATCCACTGAACTGTTAATAGATAACACATATAACTATATTAGAAGCAGAGGGAATGCAAGAATGGCTATAAACCTCTTAGTTCATAGAGCAATACAACACTGGTATAAATTATCAACCGATGTTGTAAACAAATAAAATTCAAACCCTTAATAAATGGTTAGAAAAAGATTTAGGGTATAACAAAGTCTGAGAGAGACACCCTGGGAAAGAGGTCGCAGGAGAACCACTAACTGGCTTCACCAGGAAATTTGATAAACTTTAAACTGTTCCTTAAGCTCCGGTTGCCTGACTGCTCAAACTCTCAGCTATAAAGCCTAACTGGCGTCTATCCACTGGTAGCCAGGTATATAGGTAGCCGCAAATTATGTAAGTAGACACTACCTAAGTACACACAGGCTTATGGTTAAAGTAACCAGTGTCTACACGCCACCAGAGATGAGTCTACTAGGAGAAGAGTCTACTAGGAGAAGAGTCTGATGTTATTAATACCAGTTGCCCCCTTCACCTATGTTACTAAACATTATGTCTATTGTGTTGGGTTCTAGGAAAGTGAAGGTATCAACAATGCTAACGGATGGAATGTTATAGGGTGATGTATTCAACCATTCAACGTCTACCTGCCCCCAGGTCTGGATCTTCATCCTAGTCGTGCGCGATTCAAAAGGAATCAAGTGACTTTGGTTTGAACAAGGGAACCTGCATATAAATAGTACTAGCGCATATATATATATATATATATATATATATATATATATATATATATATATATATATATATATATATATATATATATATATAGGGAAGTACCACCTCTATAGCTGGAATGGGGACCCTCATCCTCAGAGAAGACAATAAACGTACCTCAGGGAAAACTCAAGGTTCTCCCCGGAGCTGTTTGAATATTTTCTTCTCCTACCACCCCCTATATTTATATTCTATGTGAACATTTATTAATAAACAAAATACATTTACAGAAAAAAACATAAACATGAATACAATGACACAATGTATCAAAGATGATGAATTTCCTCCAGCTTCTCCGAGGCTGGACGTGAACCAAGTATGCAGCAAGCATTTCCCCTCTGGATGGCGACGCTGAGGCGCTGGAACATGAAAGTGGCTGCCCTTGGGTCCCTGGTGGTGTCGATGAGTCTGGAACCCAATTCTTTAAGGAAACGTGTGGCATTTTTTCCCCATGATCCCAAGGTCTCTGATCCCACTGGGACAAATTGATACTGTTGGCTAATGTCCCTGTACTTGCTGATCTTGTACTCCTCCCTGTGGTCAGCAGCTCCTCCCTGTCGCCCCACACTGTGATGGATATAGGTGTCAGCCAGTGTGGACACACAGGTATAGTCCCATGCTAAGAGCTTGCCATTCTTCCAAGGATAGATGGTGATCCCGTCGGGGCGGTTTGCTGGGTTGTGGGTATTGTTTGCTGCAAGTGATCGTGGCTCCCTCTCGGCAGGGCATCCAGCTGTAGCAAGGGTTCTCTTAATGATGTCGTTGACCTCATTGTGTCTTGCATGCCAGCCCTTGGTTTTGGAACAGTTAAGACCATGTAGACCGTATTGGTCTGCTTGCACTTCGCCGCAAATACACATATATTCTGTGTGAATTGGGGCAGCAAGGCGCAGAGCCACTGCAATACGGAGGGTCTTAGGGTCGAGTCGCGTTCCCATTGCCGATATGGGAACTGTTTGGAGGAAGTCCCCGGAGTGAGGTGCACTCACAGCCTGGAGACGGGCAATCTCCCTATCTGATGTTGCAGCCCTGCGCATGTTGGCAAGCACCTTTTCAGCAATTGGGCTATCCCAGCTTGACTGTTTGTGAGCCGGTGCTGCACTAGGGTTTGGTGCTGGAGCAGCAAGAGTCTCCCATTCGGTGATGGCACTGACATAGCTAGGGTCTTCTATTCCTGCTGAGTCACTGAGGGTGTCAGGAAGAATTTGTCTTATCAACTCGTTTGATGCAATGGAAGAGGATAGGAAAGCTGGTAGAGCAATCTGGGAGGATCTGCGTACTCCTAGCCCTCCAAGCCTGACCGGAAGTGAGGCTTGCAACCACTGTCCATCGTCAAGGGAAAGATTCAATACACTCTCTAGCATGGCCTTCAGGAGAGAGTCATATTCCTTGAGTTTTGGACTGCTGAAGGCTGGGGAGCATCTCAGAAAATAGGTAAGTTTTGGGGTTGACAGGCACCTGGTGAGTAGGTAGAAGGCATCGTGTGTGTCAATGTCTTTCATCCTGCTTTCCATCGTCCGGAGGTCTGAGACTTTTTTTCCTAGGATCAGATCGATATATATATATATATATATATATATATATATATATATATATATATATCTGTGTGTGTGTGTGTGTGTGTGTGTGTGTGTGTGTGTGTGTGTGTGTGTGTGTGCGCGCGTGCGTGTCGTGCCGAATAGGCAGAACTTGCGATCTTGGCTTAAATAGCAACGCTCATCTTGCCATATAGGGCAAGCTAAAATTTGTGTATGCAATAATTTCGCTAAAATCATTCTGAACCTAAGGAAACAAATATATTTCACTGTGTTTGTTTAGTATTAAATTATTGTAAACAAATCTAAAATATATTTAGTTGGGTTAGGCTAAAATAAATTGTTCTTGTTATAATAAGGTTAGGTAAGTTTTCTAAGATTCTTTTGGTGCAAAATTAAATTTTTTTACATTAACATTAATGAAAAAATATATCTTTAAACGTATAAGAGAAAATTTCGGAAAGGACTTAATTGTAAATGAGTTCTTGCTAATTGACCAGTTTTACATATTCGGCACGACATATATATATATATATATATATATATATATATATATATATATATATATATATATATATATATATATATATATATATATATATATATATATATTACATATACAAGTATTGCATCATTGACATGTCCAGGTGACTTTATTGATTTTAACAGTAATAGTAATAGCGGTGGTGGTGACTGGAGGTTATGTTGTTGAGACACGACCCACGTCCAGCATCACCCCATTTACAGTTTTTGTAGGGACGAATATCCGGCCATTTCCATATGCAAATGTTTCATTATTTCCTGCGATATTCTAGGTCTGCGCGGCGGGGAAGTGTAGGGAGGGTGGGGCGAGGATTGTCTCACCCCGGGTATACGAACGTGATGTCCTCTCTTGTGGGTGCTCATGCTAGGTTACAGATAATAATAGACGCTTGGCATCCTGTTATTGTAGGTAATGAAACCCTGGCGTTGGAGTTGAGTGTAGTGAGGAAAGAAGCAGGTGTCTTTAGGTATCGCCTCTCCACTTACGGAAAGAAGCAACACTACACTTCTATGTTTCAGACATGTAGAACTTTCTCTGTTTATGATAGAGAATGAAGCCTTTCATAATATCTTACATAATTAGATCCAAGAGAGGAAGAAACCTTGCATAACGCTCACTTACCCCCCCCCCTTTCCCTCCGATCTTCACACCTTAATGATATCCTAATTTCCCTCTTGAAGTTTTCACCTCAGGATGACAAATTTCGGTACTATGAAATACTCTCTGTTTAACTGTAACTGCCCGGTAGAAGGTAGAAAGTATAACAGCACTTACAATATGGATGAAAGGACACACGTGCATACACTTAGGACATCTTTATTGAGAACATTGGAAACTTAGTCACTCCTGAGAGAAGGGGATCGAAATATACTGATCATTTAATTTCCTGAGTTTCTTGTCTCTATGTGGGTTATTATTGAGTGCGCACACACACACACACACACACACACACACACACACACACACACACACACACACACACACACACACACAGGATGTTCCAGAGAGGGGACACAGAAACAAGGGGCCATAACTGGAAGTTGAAGACCCAGATGAGTCAAAGGGATGTTAGAAGTATTTCTTCAGAGTACTCAGGAAGTGGAATAGCCTCTCTCCCTGCTCATGGAGCAGGGAGAGAGAGGACCTTGTAGCACTCAGTGAAGAGGCGGGGCCAGGAGCTGAGTCTCGACCCCTGCAACCACAATTAGGTGAGTACACACATATATAGTGGAGAAACCAGGTCACAGATAGTCCCTCAGCCAGGCTGAGGGACTGACTACCTCAAACTCCTTCTGATCTTCACCATTCTTCTTTGTAGGACTGATAAAGTCACTGCGTGGCGAAATGTTTCCTGAGTAAAGATACCCAAGTGTTTCACATATATCTTAATTTATCAACTTGTCGATTCTCTGAACCATTCATCTACAAGTTGCTTTTTAAAAAGATCTGATGTTGCTGGATACTTCTCCAGGTAGAGTCAGGAATCTGGATTTCTCGGTGATGGCATTGTTCGTAAAGTTGAAGATTTTAATAGCAATGCGTTTGCAATTTTATATAAAGCAGGGAGGATAGTGTAAGCGTGTGAAGGCATGTATAATGTACTGGAAGTGTTCTACAGCCCGTCTCCGTAACCACAGGCAAGATGGCACTGTTGTGTTGTGGAGTTGTAAAGATAGCCCTTTAGAAAACCCAGTGATCACGCATTTCTTCGTGCGAGTGTCGGTGTGTGTAGAAATGAGTGAGATTATCTTTATTTGTGGATTTTATGTACACTTTTAAGAAATGGTGTCTTTGTTCAGTGACCTGCATAGAAGAACATGAAGAAATGGTAGTTTGCTTTTGTTGCTGGCTGCCCGCTGGCCCCCATATCCATCATAGCCTGGTTGATCCGGCACTTGGCGGAGGTACTTGTCGCGTTTCCTCTTGACATCAACATTTGCCCTGGAAATGTTTCTGATATCTTCTGACAAGATGTTAAGTGACAGTTGTCTCGAGGGCCACGCATGTTGATGAAATATTCTTTTATTGTGTCCACGACGCCCTTCCTTTTCACTTAGTTTATTGTACATTTTCAGTCATATCTTTCACTCCAGTAAGTTGTTAGGGCATTGTGCAGCTTTGGAACTAGGCCCTCAAGTACCTTCCCCCGTGTATATTATCATACGTGTCTTCCACTCCAGGAGGCCTGGTGTACGACCGGCTGCTGGTAGTAACCAGGAATTGTCTAGAGGTAATCCATATCTACTTAAAGTTCATTCCAGTTTATCACGACTCCGAAGACAGAATGCACTTCCTAACCTCTGTTATGTCTCTTAGTTCATGCCCTTGCATTTTCGGTTTGTCCCGATCTGCCCTGTTAATTTTCATGAATATCCTGTATTTCGTAAACATGGGTTCCCTAGTTCTCTCTTGTACGGTCGTCAGGTTGTTTTTCAAGCCTCCTTAATAATGCACTCGGACTATTCTGGATGCAAACCTTTGAACTTTTCAAGCGTCTGAGCATGCTTCATCAGGTAGGAGCTCCACGCTGGTGGTGTGTGCGTGTTCTTGCATATGTGCACACTGGTGGCTTGTGCATGTTCTTGCTTATGTGTACACTGGTGGCATGTGCGTGTTCTTATGTACGCGCTAGTGGTGTGTGCTTCCTAGTGTATACATGCATGTTAGCGTGCGTGTGTATGTCTCTCTTAAGGTGTCCCCTGTCCATGCGACTTATTGTTGCCTGTTAGTAACTGTGTCCAGCTCAGCAGTGTTGTGTTACTAATCTCTTTCTGGCGCTCTGCTTTATTACTCCTTAATCTCCTTGTTGTGTCTGCTTGTCCTTAGTTATACCCGAGCCTAACCTCACTCTCGTTGATCATTGTATTTCCTGCCTTCGTCACATTTCTTCTCAGTTGTTAATGTTGGAACATATATAGCAAGCATTATCCTGCAATTTTTTTGTTCGTTTTGCGTCCGATTGACTCATTAATCATTGTTAACAGCAGAGTCTTTGTGGACATTTATGACTGCCATCAGGATTTTAATGAGCATTTTGGGGTCGACATTCGTCAAACCTTTTCATTGTAATGCCCTTATTGTAGTACGCTAGTGTGTGGATACTGTGGGTGACGTTCCTGCCAGTCGTCCAGAGTGCGGTCACCACCAGTAATGCTGAGGTCACTACCAGTACCTTCACCATTGGCCTTACCTTTGATGAGTTTCGAGAGTTTTTCTACTCCCGGAGCCCGGCCCTGAGCCAGGCTTGTCTGGTGTTTGCTTAATCAACTAGGCTGTTTCCACTATCGGCCTGCTGGTCAACATATCCATCACAGCCTGGTTGATCTGGCATGAACTTACGTACATACGAGCACGAACCTACAGGTGTATGCATATGAACTTACACATGCACAAAGTCTTAGAGTGGTTGAATAATGGAATGACTCGTGGAACAGTGCTGGAGTCTAATTCAATACTCATCTTTAAGCGTAGGTACAATAAGACCCCATCTAGGAGGCGGGGCTAGAAGTTGAATCTCGACCTCATGCAAACACAAATGGGTGAGTACAGAACTTACACAGGAACACACACGAACCTACACGTGCACGCACATGGTTAGTCCAGGGTTAAATATATAGAGTGGCAGTTTTGGAATGGTTTGATAGAACACCTGTTGTGGAAGTTATTACATTGTCTTACACAATGTTAGGACACCATGTTGTCCTGTGTTGCTTTCTGCGGTGGAAACCCACAACACATACCAGCGGATGGTTGCTTAATTACTGAGTGGTTCAATATTTGAACACATCCCAGTAACCCAACATTTTCCCTGACGAACAAAACACTACCTTGGTGATGCGTCCTCGGTGTTACCTAGTTCCAGCCTCTATTATTTATCTTCCTCTTAACCGTACCCCCCCCTTCTCTCTCCCATTCTCCTCCTCTTATCCTCTCTCTCTCTCTCTCTCTCTCTCTCTCTCTCTATCTATCTATCTATCTATCTATCTATCTATCTATCTCTCTCCACACCTCGTATTCCAACTTCACTTCCTCTTTCCTCATCTCCATCCTTTGCATATCTCTTTTTAATTGCTATGTTTTCCTCCCTCTCGCCTCCCTTTCTCTTTTCATTAGTTCCATATCTGTCCCTTTATCTCCGTTATTCTGTACCTGTTTCGCAGTTAATTTTCATACGAGGTTACCACCAGTAATTTCTCAACAATTTTGTAAACTTACGAATGCTGTTTTCTTTATTTCAAGTTAGTTTAAAATTTGTTTGGTTAGGTTACATAAACTAATAAAAAACGTACATTTAATCCCAAATTATCAAATTTATAAAAGCTGCCGCGATACATCTGGCCACAACGAACTTGATGAGAGTTGCGGCAAACGTTCACATATATATGATTAAAACTTGGGATGCTAGAATAGGTTTCTGTTGACACCTTTGTGCTTCATCCACCGACTCCATCCCGCTCTCCCACCTTACCATCCACTCTTCCACCGCCCTCCTGTATCACCCACCCTCTGGCGTCCCTCTCTTTGCCAGCCTTCCCAGTAATATTGATCAACAGGCGTTTGCTTCACTTTGTATCTCGCTGCAACGTGGGGACGTCTCTCCCATTCCTCCCCTCCCTTACCCTCTGCTTCCTCTCCCCTCCCGTCCCTCCCGCTACTCTTTGCTTACACTCCCTTACCCACTCACACACTAACACTAACTTACCACTCTCACAGTCGCCACATACTCTTCTTTACTCAACTGAAGGATACCTGAACTTTTATCATTGATATTATACCTTAGACGAGTTTCAAGAGTTTTTCTACCCCCGGAACCCGGCCTTGGGCCAAGCTTGTCTAGTGCTTGCCTGGTCAGCCAGGTTGTTGCTGCTGGTGGCCCGCTGGCTTAAAGGTCCATCACAGCCTGGTTGATCTGGCATCTACCTGGAGGTTGTTCCGGCGTCAACGCCCCCGCGGCCCGGTCCTCGACCAGGCCTCCTGTTGGATCAGGGCCTTATCAGCCAGGTTTTTACTACTGGCAGCACGAAGTCCAACATATGAGCCAAAACCCGGTTGATTGTGCACTGACTTTAGGTATCTTAAAGGTAACCAGGGGTCTATTGGTAATTTCTTTCATGTGTGATGGAAAGCCGTTGAACAGTCTTGGTCACTAGACACTTATTGTGTTTTCTCTTAGTACCCCCTGCTTTTCATTGCTGGTATGTTGCACCGTCTGCCTAGTCTTTTGCTTCCGTAGGAAGTGATTCCTGTGTGAAGATTCAGGACGAGTCTCTAGGATTTTCCAGATACAGATTTTGATGCATCTTTGTCGACTGCATTCCAGGAAGTACAGGGACTTCAAGCGTTCCCAGTAATTGAGGTGCTTGACTGAACTAATACACTTCGTGAAGGTTCTCTAGATATTCTCTAGATCTGCTATTTTACCTGCTATGAATGGGGCTGTTAGCGTACAGTAGTACTCCAGCCTAGAGAGAACACGTGACTGAATGAAGATTATCATTGGTATGGCATACCTTGTTTTTTCATTTTCCATCCTATCATTTTCTTCGCAGATGTGATAGTGACACTGTTGTGATCTTTGAGGGTTAGATACTCTGAAATTATCACTTCCAAGACCTTCACATTAGTTTTTTTTCCTATATTGTGTTGTTAGAATTTGTTGTATACTCCGTTCTAGCTATAATTTCTTCAAACTTTCCATAACGAAGCAGTTGAAATTTGTCCTCATCGAATATCATGTTGTTTTCCGTTGCCCATTCGAAAACTTGTTTATATCCAGATTGAGCCAAAGACCCAGACTATTCGACAAAAGTCTTCAAGAGGAAACTGGACAATCATCTTCACCAGGTGTCACATTAACCAGGCTGTGATGGATATGTGGGTCAGCAGGCCACCAAATGCAGCAGTCTCATCAAAGGTGATATATAAAAGTATGTTCTCAATGGATACGGTGAAGATGTTTGTCCAGTTTCTTCTTGAAGACTTTTACACTTGTCCAAGCAGTGTTTCTGATATCTTCTGGTAAGATGTTGAATAGTCTGGGGTCACAGATATTGATACAGTGTTCTTTTATTGTGCTCACGGCATTCATTTTTTTCACTGGGTTTGTTTTGCATTTCCTCCCATATCTCTCACTCCAGTGTTATAGCAGTGTGCAGATTTGAGACAAGGGCCCCTCAAGTACTTTCAAGGTATGTATTATCATATATCTCTCTCTTACTCTCTCATCCACCCCAGTGAGTACATATTTAGGACTTTAAGGAATTTCCAGTAATTTAAATGCTTTGTTGGCTCTATACGGGCCGTAAATGATCTCTGAATCTGTTACATCTCTCTCTCTCTCTTCCTGAACGGGGTCGTCAACACTGAAAAATTTTCTAAACGAGAGAGAGCACAAACGATTTGAAAAGTGTCACCATTGGCACTATTTCCTTTGTTTTGAAAGTTCTCATTATCTTCCCCGTTATCTTCCTGGTTGTCCTGACATTTGCCTTATTGTGTTGTATGGAAGAAATTTCAGTTGCAATAATTGCTCCCAGGTCTTTCACGTGTTCCTTTTGTTTTATATACTGCGTCCCTTTTGAGTTCTTCATTCTTTCGACACCAAAACAGCTGGAACTTTTCACAATTGAACGTCATGTTATCCACTACCCGCTGGAAAGCCCCTGCTAATGTCTTCCTGCAAAGTGTCTTATACCGAGTTCACTTTCATGCTTATTTTAGTGTGTTCTGTAAATGATAAAAAAAAACGTGACGCGTGTTTTTATCTATGCTTTGGGCTATGCGGATAAGAAAAAGTAGACGTACCAGAAAAGTGCCTTAGGGTACCGAGCTTGTTACCTTGCTGATGCTGGATTGCACTCTGTTTACTACTGCTTTTTGTGTTCTATGTGTTGGAAACCTGAAATATCGATCGGCATATATTCCCCGTTATGAATATGGCCTTCATTTTGTGCGAAATCATCCCATGATCTTATTTGTCAAACACCTTTGCAAAATCTGTGTATATCGTATCCGTGTTTTGGCTGGAAGGATGCTTCCAGGAGTCAGTGCCGGATCAGCCGGGCTGTGGCTCGTACGTCGGACTGCGTGCGGCCAGCAGTAACAGCCTAGTTGATCAGGCCCAGATCCATCGGGAGGCCTGGTCGTGGACCGGGCCGCGGGGGCGTTGATCCCCGGAATAACCTCCAGGTAACCGCTCCTACAGCCCGGTCCCAGACCAGCCCCCCCGGCGGATCAAGGCCTGATGAACCAGGCTGTTATCCACTCACATACGTGAGACCGGTTTCAAGGGTTCTACCATTCCAGCTCGCTCTTGGGCCAGGCTTTCTTGTTAGCTGCCTTATCAGCCAAGCTGTTTGTGCTAGCGGCCTGCAGACCCATATAGCCATCTCAGCCCGGCTGATCTGGTACTTGTACCACGAAGCTGTCGAGCTTCTTGAAAACTTCTGTTTATCTGGCAGTATTCATCGTCTCCGTTGAACCACAGTTGTTACCAGTGTTCTCTAATTGTATCCAGCATTTTCGTGCCATTTATGGGCTTTATTCTACACTTTCTTCCTTACACTCGGTTCTTCTCTGTATTGGCCTGAAGAAGCCACTGGCTGGCGAAACGTTTCCACAATATAGATTTCCAAATGTTGCACATGTGTCTCATTCTTCAGCTCCAGTAAGTCGTTATAGCAGTGTGCAGGTTAGGGACCAGCCTCTCGAATATTGTCTGCGTGCATTATCAAAGCACAGTACTTTACCTTCCTCTTTTTCTCATTCTTATATCTGACATCGACATGGACATAAATCATAGCACCTTGGCGCTCGTCGGAGACATCGAGTCTTCAGGTGGATATAAATAGTCTTCCAGTGGGACTCGGACAGTAATATGTTCAATGAGGACAAGTTTCCGTTTATTCATTATGGAAGAATGGAGAAAATAAACACTGAAACGGGATACTGGACAAGCTTGAATCATTCACTAGAGAGGAAGTTCCATGTGCGAGACTTGGGAGTAATGAAGCTAGATCTCACATTCAAAGATCACAATAACGTTACTATCGCTACCGCAAGAAAAATAATAGGCTGGATAACCAGAACTTTCGAAACAATAGATGCTGGACAATGATGGTACTCCTTTTTAACTTACTGAATGCTTGGATACTGAGGTATATTAACGAACCATACCATGGGTGGGGATAGAACCCGCGATCAGAGAGTCTCAAAATTCCAGACCGTCGCGTTAGCCACTGAACCAGCTAGCTAACGCGACGGTCTGGAGATTTGAGACTCTCTGATCGCGGGTTCTATCCCCACCCGTGGTATGGTTTGTTTGCAATCGTGTCATTACGATTTCGTGAGTCGTATATTAACGACCTTCTTCAAAGCAGGAGAAATTACTGAGCTAGAAAACATACGGATAACTTTCACTGCTTATATATATTCAGTCAGACATCTGAATTATTGAGAATGCTTGAAGATCCTTGAACTGTACTCGTCGTAATGTAGGCGAGAAAGGTACATGATAAATCAAAACAAAAAAAAACTGGAGAATCCTGAAGGACCTGGTCCCAAACTTACACACCGAAATCGCTTTCTGTGAAAACAAGAGACTTGGCTGATGAGCAAGGGAGCGACGAGTACACTAGGAGAGAACTCGATGAATATCAGCGGTCTCCGACTTTTCAACGCCCTCCCTCCATGTAAAAGGGAAATTGTGAGTAAACTCCTGGCTGTCTTCCGGGGACTTAAGAAGTTCCTCAAATTAGTTCCTGACCATCCGGCTGTGGTTCATGCGTTGGACTGCGTACTGTCTAGCGATAACAGCCTAGTTGATCAAGCCTTCGTCCACAAGGACGCCTGGTCTGGGACCAGATTGCGAAGGAGTTGACTTCCGTAAACGTCCTTCACCTAGTTATCGCTCTCTTCTCCATCCCATAGACACCTCAAGGGAGATTCCTTGATGCCGATGGGTGGCTCTTGATCCAAGGAATTAGACATTATTTCTCTTTCCGTGGATCAAACCTGAATGCCTCTTGTTCCCTCAGGCGCTGTTTGACCCCTACGAGTTCAGCGCTCCCCCATAGATGTAAGAATAATA